>NC_084613.1:7713800-7748800 GCF_033978795.1 Nerophis ophidion
TTGGGTGAATAATGTCAACTCACTACACCGGTATGTTTTAGTGCTTTCATGGTGAGTTTACTGACAGATATAAGTAAGAACTTTACACTACTTTATATTAGAAATGGCAACAGTGGAGGATGATTGTCACATAAGAAGATAGAGAAAAAGAAGAAGCTTATCGACTACGGCAAAGGGGGAAACACTCAAATTGTCAGGACTTATGCAGATCGCAAATTCAGATCAGCAGGTACTAGAAGATAAGAAACGTCTCTTTTGCATAATATTGCAAAACAAAACACCAGTTAATGTCTTAGCTTATACACACAGCATAATAATATCCTATGTTGAAGCACAGTACAAGTGGTGTGGCTTCATAGCTTACCAAAGTCCTACTAAAACTTTTTGATAGCTTTTTGGGCGCCGTGTGTAATGTTCTATATTTTCAGTGGAACATATGCAATGTTGGTGTTGTTTACTTGAGTCATATTGCAGTCTACACGTATCTCGTATGTGTGACTGCCATCTACTTGTCACACTTATTTCGCCATGTACCTAATAAAAAAGCTTCGAGGTCAGTAAGCCCAAACAAAAAGTATTCATTACTTTAGGCGCAGTGGCTCATAGGGCGCACTGTAGTTTTGAGAAAATGAATGAATTTTTAGTGTGTATTATAGTCCGAAAAATACGGTAATCAGAAAAGGCTTCTTTTTTTTTTTTTTATCAGACTTTTTGTTTGTGTGCGCCACATTATTAGAAATGATCCACCACATTATTAGACATGGTCCACCACATTATTAGACATGGTCCACCACATTATTAGAAATGATCCACCACATTATTAGACATGGTCCACCACATTATTAGACATGGTCCACCACATTATTAGAAATGATCCACCACATTATTAGAAATGATCCACCACATTATTAGACATGGTCCACCACATTATTAGACATGGTCCACCACATTATTAGACATGGTCCACCACATTATTAGAAATGATCCACCACATTATTAGACATGGTCCACCACATTATTAGACATGGTCCACCACATTATTTGACATGGCCAGGCTATTTTGAAATAATATTTTCTCCCTTTCTCTTTGTTTAAAGGCCTACTGAAACCCACTACTACCCACCACGCAGTCTGATAGTTTATATATCAATGATGAAATATTGACATTGCAATACATGCCAATACGGCCTTTTAATTTTACTAAATTGCAATTTTACATTTCCCGGGACTTTTTTCTTGAAAACGTCGCGTACTGATGTGTACGCGTGACGTCTCGGGCTGTTATGAATATGAGCGCTGCGTACACACACACACAGCTAAAAGTCGCCTGCTTTAACCGCATAATTACACAGGATTTTGGAGATCTGCGTTGCTGAATCTTTTGCAATTTGTACAATTAATAATGGAGAAGTCAAAGTAGAAAGACAGAGTTGGGAAGCTTTAACCTTTAGCCACACAAACACACGGTAATTTCTAGTTTAAAAGTCCTTGGAGGTGAAACTTTAGTATGGATCACAGCGGACATGGATCCCGACCGATTGTCAACCAGCAGGTTTCGGTGAGAAAATTGTTGTTAAAAAGTCGCCTCTTACCGGGTATCAGCTGAGCGTGCGCCTCCCGTGCAGCTGCCGTCGACTTCCCTGAGACACTTTGCGTCAACACCCGGCCGTGGACGTACACTTCCGACTATCAGGTACTGTAAAACTCACTAAAACACTAGCAACACAATAGAAAGATAAGGGATTACCCAGAATTATCCTAGTAAATGTCTCTAAAAACATATGAATCCGTCTCAATGCAACGCGATTGCAATCGCGTTTTGTTTTTGTTTTTAACTAGTTAGGGTCCGCAGGCCCATTGCAAAAGGACTCCTGTGGAGTCCTTTTGCAATGGGCCAAGGACCCTATTGAAACTGCTGTGTTTTATTATTATTCCCCACCTATGCGCTGTAATTTGACCCCCTTAACATGCTTCAAAACTCACCAAATTTGACACACACGTCGGTCTGGCAGGCCTTCCCAACATATTAAGCAACCAAACCCCAAAAATGAAAATTGCGCGCTAGCGCCCCCTAGGAAAAAAAAAAAATGACTGCTTGTAACTTCCATTAGGAATGTCGTAGAGACATGAAAAAAAAACATCTATGTAGGTCTGACTTAGACCTATATTTCCAATTAGAAACTTCTATAGCAAAAATCAACAGAAATTTTGCAAAAACTCATTCAAAGCAAAATCTTTGCAAAAAATGCTATTTTTGCCTCTTTGAGCTGTAATTTAACCCCCTTAAAATGCTTCAAAGCTCACCAAACTTGGCACACACATCAGTACTGGCAGAAATTACGATCTAATGAAAAAACTAAACCCGAAAATTAAAAAATGCGCTCTAGCGCAATTTTTGAAAAAAAAAACCACAGCAAAATCTGCTACGAGGAAGAAGACACAAAAAAAATTGCTTGTAACTTCCAGTAGGAATGCCGGAAAGACATGAAACAAAAACTTCTATGTAGGTCTCACTTAGACCTACATTTAGATAATTGACATCCTTCGGCAAAAATCAACAGGAAGTTTAAAATGACCCCTTCAAAACAAAAGTTTTGTAAAAACCCCGTCACCTTTTTCAAACGTAAACTCCTCTGAGGGCGTTTGTCGTTTCGGCTTCAAACTCGCACAGGAGAGAGATTGAACCCTTTTGATTAAAACTATCCAACAAAGTTTTGATTACTGCTCCGGTTTTGATTTTACGCGCCTTCAAAGAACCCCTGCGCAAAGTTTCCTAAAACATGTCATTTTTGCCTCTTTGAGCTGTAATTTGACCCCCTTAAAATGCTTCAAAGTGCAAGTTAAAGCTCTACTATGCAAAGCGAAAGCCATTTATCAACAACATCCAGAAACGCTGATCTGTAATTTGACCCCCTTAACATGCTTCAAAACTCACCAAATTTTACACACACATCAAGACTGGCGAAAATTGCCATCTAATAAAAAACCAAACCCCAAAAGTCAAAATTGCGATCCAGCGCCCCCTAGGAAAAAACCCAGACAAAACTGCTTGTAACTTCTGTTAGGAATGTCGTAGAGACATGAAACAAAGACCTCTATGTAGGTCTGACTTAGACCAGGGCTTGGCAGCGGCCAAAGATGGACCCGACCAACGCTGCTTGCAGCTTTAATTTTTTTTTTGTTTTTGTTTTTTTGTACTCCGTTGCTATCAATATCCTCAAACACGAATCTTTCATCCTCGCTCAAATTAATGGGGAAATTGTCGTTTTCTCGGTCTGAATAGCTGTTTTTGTTGGAGGCTCCCGTTAAAATAAATGTGAATATGTGAGGAGCCCTCAACCTGTGACGTCATCGTCTGCGACTTCCGGTAGAGGCAGGGCTTTTCTCCAGTTGCGAATTTTATCGTGGATGTTCTCTACTAAATCCTTTCAGCAAAAATATGGCAATATCGCGGAATGATCAAGTATGACACATAGAATGGACCTGCTATCCCCGGTTTTAAATAAGCAAATCTCATTTCAGTAGGCCTTTATGCTGCACATTCTCTGTGTCTCTTCACCCTCCACCTTTGCAGCCCCACTTTGAGTCACAGCATCCCAATGCGTGTCTTACCTTCCCACCTTATCATCTATTCATCTTTCATTGGCAGACACTAGTACACCAGAGATGTGTGTGTGTTTGTGCATGTGTGTGTGTGTGTTAAGGAGGGGGAGGGAATCTATTTTTTGTCACTTAGCAGCCTCCCCTCCTCCAGACGTAAGAAAGAAAGAAAAAAGAGTAGAGATGCGTGTGTCGCTGATGTGCCACACAGTCTTAATCTGCTTCAAGCGAGGCGTCCGTTGCACAAGGTCGTTACTCTTTGCTTTCAGTAAGTGTGCAGGCTGGCAGCGCCATGAAAGAGCAATTATTGTCTCGATGGCCTCGGCGCCCATCGGTGGTCCACAACTAGGGATGCACCGATTAATCGGTAACCGAACATATTCGGCCGAATATGGCAAAAAAAGCCACATTCGGCCTTCGGTGGAATGAGTTAAGAACAAGGCCGAATAGTGGCAGCGACGCAATTTTTTGACGCAATGACGCAATCAACCAACGTGCGGTGACGTTGGGATATGTTGTGTACCTGTATAAGTGTATGAGGTTACAAGCACACACTTCATTGAGATTTAGTGGGGCCTCTGTTTGCGGTGACGTTGGGATATGTTGTGTACCTGTATAAGTGTATGAGGTTACAAGCACACACTTATTGAGATTTAGTGGGGCCTCTGTTTACATCAGGGGTGGGCATTACGTCGATCGCGATCGACTGGTCGATCTCGGAGGGTGTGTCAGTCGATCTCAAGCCAGGCATTAAAATATAGACATAAAAATGAGCAATCATCAATCATACCAAGACTTCACTTTCGTCAGTTGTTTGACATTCTCGGCACCCGAGGATCTTGTGAGATGACGCTGGCTGCTGCGAGCTCATATTTAAGAAAAAAATCACTAACAGGGCGGACGCAGAGAAACACATTTTATTTCTAGAGACTCCGTACCTACTGTCAAAACTCTAAAGACCGACTGCACAGTTCCTGTCTTCACCATAAAAGACCTGTTTCATCCTGCCTGTGGTAACAAAATAAGAGTCTCAGAAAGCTAGCGTGCACAAGCTAGCAAGCTACGGCGTTTGATGCCAATGTATTTCTCCCCCGCCCTCAACGACCGCTTTCTCACTTGCTTGCCCACCCGCACAGTCACTGACGTCACTCACCTGCTGCCAGACATTAAAGGGCCACACACATATGCTACTCTCATAACAAAGTGTTTAAAAACGAGTATGCAAGTTGGACAAATGAGATGCCAAATCCAACCACTTTCATGTGGTATTGGACAGAAAGGAGGACTTTTTTTCTCCTCCATTTGAAAATGCGGACGTTATCAGCACCACTGTCTGATTCCAATCAATGCAAGTCATCAGAATCAGGTAATACACCAACTTATATTCTTGTCTTCATGAAAGAAAGGAATCTATGTGTGTTAAACATGCTTGTATTATCATTAAACACCATTAACTTGTTAACAAAAATGTCTCTTTCATAAATAAATAAATATAAATTATAAATAGGAATGGGCTAGATCTCCTCGACTTGGTCAATTGAAAAGTAGCTCGCCTGCAGAAAAAGTGTGAGCGCCCCTGGTTTACATTATTAGCCTGTTGTGTAGGCTACCTGTATAAGTGTATGAGGTTACAAGCACACACTTCATTGAGATTTACCTGAGCCTTCTGTTTACATTATTAGCATATCTACTGTGGCTAAGCAGACTTTTGCCAAAAGGACAATAATTCATTTGTTGTGGGTTTATCCACTTTAATGCACTTTATTTTTTTTGGGATGCATGTTTTGTTTGAAGGCCTAATATAAATGAAACAAAGGCTACTGGAATATTTAAAAAAATGTCAGTATTCAATAAAAAAATACTTTATTTGAAAAACATGTCTAAATATTTATTCTAGGCTATTTATGCAATATAAAAAAAATTGTGAAAAACTGCATTCATTATTCGGTATTCGGCCTTCGGCCAAGCGTTTAAGTTTTATTCGGCTTCGGCCACAAATTTTCATTTCGGTGCATCCCTATCCACAACCTCTAGTAAAGCTTTATTTGCCTTATTTTTGATGTGCGAGCCTGCCTCGGAAGCATTTTCTGCACAAGGGTACGACACTTTTGTAAAGCGATAGCCGCGAACCAAGTGAAAGATTGAAAACTCCCTTATTAAATATTTATTGATTTTATTCTGAGTGTTTGCTGCGTCCTGATGTTATGATGTAGACCAGGGTTTGTCAAACTCAAATACAGAGTGGGCCAAAATTTAAAACGGAACAGAGCCGCGGGCCAAGGTTGAAGAAATTAATCTTTTAATAGGGACCCAAACAAGTTTTGCATTGACTATTGAACAAGTAAGGCTTATATAACTTTATAGTGACATGCAAATTTGAGTTTCAATCAATCAATCAATCAATGTTTATTTATATAGCCCCGAATCACAAATGTCTCAAAGGACTGCACAAATCATTACGACTACAACATCCTCGGAAGAACCCACAAAAGGGCAAGGAAAACTCACACCCAGTGGGCAGGGAGAATTCCCACCCAGTGGGACGCCAGTGACAATGCTGACTATGAGAAACCTTGGAGAGGACCTCAGATGTGGGCAAACCCCCCCCTCTAGGGGACCGAAAGCAATGGATGTCGAGCGGGTCTAACATGATACTGTGAAAGTTCAATCCATAGTGGCTCCAACACAGCCGCGAGAGTTCAATTCAAAGCGGATCCAAGACAGCAGCGAGAGTCCCGTCCACAGGAAACCATCTCAAGCGGAGGCGGATCAGCAGCGTAGAGATGTCCCCAACCGATACAGGCGAGCGGTCCATCCTGGGTCCCGATGAGCTGTCCATCCTGGGTCTCGACTCTGGACAGCCAGTACTTCATCCATGGTCATCGGACCGGACACCCTCCACAAAGGAGGGGGGGACATAGGAGAAAGAAAAGAAGCGGCAGATCAACTGGTCTAAAAAGGAGGTCTATTTAAACTATCCATCTATCCATCCATTTTCTACCGCTTGTCCCTTCTGGGGTCGCTGGAGCTTATCTCAGCTGCATTCAGGCGGAAGGCATCGTACACCATGGACAAGTCGCCACCTCATCGCAGGGCCAACACAGATAGACAGACAAAATTCACACTCACACTAGGGCCAATTTAGTGTTGCCAATCAACCTATCAATAATAATTAAAAAATATCAATGGCATATCAAATAAAATGTAAAATGTAGATAGTACTTTATTTATTCCGTCAGGAGAGTTCCATCAGGAAAATTAAAATTTTCAGCACAATCCCATTCAAGATCAGACAAACGTTACAGGGAGACAGAACAGGATCGCTGACGGGTCTGCCGGCTTCCAGCGCCCCTTACAAAAAAGATGAGATACAGGTAAAGAAGGGGGGGGGGGGAATTGAAGATTAAAATAAAATAAAATTAAAAATTGGTCTTAGCCTGGGCCCTGGAGAGGGGTTTGCAGACTGAGGCCAAGGGAAAAAAACAACAACTCATAGCTATAGTACACATACCTCTTACATGTGTGTAAGAAGGAAACATCAAACGTCAAAGAACACAGAGGACATTGAAGACATTAAAGCAGCAGATACAACCAGACACTTCTACATACAGCTATGAATAAAAAGTAAAAGAAACAATATTATACTGTAGCGTCCGGAAGAGTTAGAGTTGCAAGGGGTTCTGGGTATTACGTGTGTTACGGTGCAGATGTTCTCCCGAAACGTGTTTGTCATTCTCGTTTGGTGTGGCTTTAGAGTGTGGCGCATATTTCTAACAGTGTTAAAGTCGTTTATACGGCCACCCCTCAGTGTGACCTGTATGGCTGTTGACCCAGTATGCCTTGCATTCATTCGTGTGTGTTAAAGCCGCAGATATTATGTGACTGGGCCGGCACGTTGTTTCTATGGCGGAAAAGCGGACGTGACAACAGGTCGTAGAGGACGCTAAAGGCAGTTCCTTCGAGGCACGCCCCCAATATTGTTGTCCGAGTGGAAATCGGGAGAAATTCGGAAGAATTGTTGCCCCGGGAGATTTACGGGAGGGGCAGTGAAATTCGGGAGGGTTGGCAAATCCGTTGTTACAGCGGCACCGCCCCTGTATAATACCATATTACCTCAGGGGCCAAATGAAATTATACGGCGGGCCAAATTTGGCCCACGAGCCAGAGTTTGACACCCATGATGTAGACCCTTTTTAAACTGCCTTTCCTGCCAACACAATATTTTGTGCCTGTAACTTTAATGCTAATGAGCATTATTTCATCAAGTACTGCCTCCAAGTTAAGTTAAAGCAGCAATGATTGTCACACACACACTACGTGTGGTGAAATTTTTTCCTCTGCATTTGACCCATCCCCTTGTTCACCCCCTGGGAGGTGAGGGGAGTAGTGAGCAGCAGCGGTGGTCGTGCCCGGAAATCATTTTGGGTGATTGAACCCCCAATTCCAACCCCTTGATGCTGAGTGCCAAGCAGGGAGGTAATGGCTCCAATTGTTATAGTCTTTGGGGGATTTGAACTCAGAACCTACCGATCTGAGGGCGGACATTCTAACCACTAGGCCACCTACATTAAAATACAGCACCCAAGTAGGCCTAAGTATGAGTTGAAAACAAATGAGAGGTTTTATTTAACAAGTATATTCATGGCCACTGTAATATTACGCAGTTTGAACGGTAACACTGTGTTTGAAAATAGGAAAATAAAACCTTGTGTTTTCATCAAGCGATTTTTTTGTCCTACTACGAGATAGAGCCCACGTACCCCTAGTGCCTGAGGGGCCACACTTTTCAATGTACCAAGTGGAGGGGAACTACTTTAATCAATCAATCAATGTTTACTTATATAGCCCTAAATCACAAGTGTCTCAAAGGGCTGCACAAGCCACAACGACATCCTGGGCTCAGAAAAAAACTCAATCCAGTGGGATGACAATGTGAAACCTTGTCCATATATATCATTTATATTTATTTATTTACTTATTATTATATATACAGTACATATATATATATATATATATAAATATGCATGTACAGTAGTTGGCAGTATTGTCCTGTTTAAGAGTGTCATAACATTGCTGTTTACGGCAGACGAATTGCTTTACGGTAGACGAAAACGTGACTGCTGTGGTTGTGTGTTGTTACCGCGCTGGGAGGACGTTAATGAAACTGCCTAACAATTTATTTGTGAATTAGTCAATTATATTTATATAGCGCTTTTCTCTAGTGACTCAAAGCGTTTTACATAGTGAAACCCAATACCTAAGTTACATTTAAACCAGTGTGGGTTACACTGGGAGCACGTGGGTAAAGTGTCTTGCCCAAGGACACAACGGCATTAACTAGGATGGCGGAAGCGGGAATCGAACCTGCAACCCTCAAGTTGCTGGCACGGCCACTCTACCAACCGAGCTATACCGCCCCACATTTATGAAAGAGAGGTTTCTGTTAACAAGTTAAAGGTGTTTAATGATAATACAAGCATGTTTCTTTCATGAAGACAAGAATATAAGTTGGTCCATGGCCTGATTGTGATGACTTGCATTGTGCAGTAATGCAGTAGTGATGATAACGTCCACATTTTCAAATGGAAGAGAAAAAAAATCCTTCTTTCTGTCCAATACCACATGAAAGTGCTTGCTTTGTGTTTGTCCAGCTTCCATACTCCTTTTTATACATTTTACAAGTAATGCATTGGCGGCAAACGCCAGCTTTCTGAGGCTTTTATTTTGTTAACACAGGCAGGATGAAGCGGCGCTTTTATTGTGAAGACAGGAACTGTGCAATCGGTCTTTAGAGTTTTGACGGCAGGTACAGTTGAAAGTGTTTCTCGACTTCCTGTCGGTCCTTTTTTCCTAGTAATGATCTGGCAGTTACCAGCATCATCTCACAAGACCCTCGGGTGCCGTGAATGTCAATCAAGTGATCAAAGTGAAGATTGATGGACTGACACACCCTCCACCCGCCACCGTGTCAGGTTCAAACACTGATGACATCTATTAAACAGACAAGAAGCAAAGAATCATGCAGAGACAGAGTTCAATTTGCCTCAATGAGGAGAGACGTATTGGGCTGTACACTTAGTTACAGTTCCAACCTACACTCTGAGGTTTGATTGATTTATTGATTGATTGATACTTTTATTAGTAGATTGCACAGTTCGGTACATATTCCGTACAATTGACCACTAAATGGTAACACCCGAATAAGTTTTTCAACTTGTTTAAGTCGGGGTCCACGTTAATCAATTCATGGTACAAATATATACTATCAGCATAATACAGTCATCACACAGGTTAATCATCATAGTATATACATTGAATTATTTACATTATTTACAATACGAGGGTGGGATAAGGAGCTTTGGTTGGTATCAGTACTATAGCCATCAACAATTGCATCGACAGAGAAATGGACATTGAAACTGTAGGTCTTACTTGGTAGGATATGTAAAGCCAGCAGAGAACATAGTGAGTTCAGATAGCATAAGAGCTAGTAAATACATTACAGTCCCACATGCTCCTCTATTTATTTGGGAGGTCCCTGGTTACATCACTGAGGCTGCTTAGATGCAATATATGATTATTCAGAAACGGAAACGTGCTGACACTCGTGATTTCGCCCTGTCTCTGCTTTGTCTGCATCACGGTACTCGATGTTCCGGACACAAACACTGATACGAGACGACTCCCAATCCAAGATTGCAAGTTGTCCCTTTGCACAGATGGAAAAGTAAAACTTCAGCACAATTGATAATAACTATAGCAACGGCCTTTAATAATAAAAGTTGTCTGATAACTTACACATAATTATCCTAACACACCGCCAGCTGGCGATTGACGTAACGGGCACAGAATTATCTGATGCTGTTGCTGTAGTGCAGGGGTGTCAAACTCAAATACAGAGTGGGCCAAAATTTAAAACTGAACAAAGCCGCGGGCCAAGGTTGAACAAATTAACCTTTTAATAGGGACCCAAACAAGTTTTGCAATGAATATTGAACAAGCAATGCTTAAATAGGGCAGCACAGTGGAACAGGGGTTAGTGCATCTGCCTCACAATACGAAGGTCCTGAGTAATCCTGGCTCAATCCCGGGCTCGGGATCTTTCTGTGTGGAGTATGCATGTTCTCTCCGTGACTGCGTGTGTTCCCTCCGGGTACTCGGGCTTCCTCCCATGGAACAGGCAGAGCTTATATAACGTAATAGTGCAAAATCAACTTTAAAAAAAACAAACGAAAAAACATCAGTACTATATTAAATAAAACATTTAAAAAAAAATGATTGCCTCTTTCCTATTTGCAGCCTTCTGAGGTAAATATCAACATTAACTTTTTCCACAGGCTAATAAATTCGGAAATAAAATAAAAATGAGGTGAGCAGGGTTTGGTGGTAGCGGGGGGTGTATATTGTAGCGTTCCGACATAGTTAGTGCTGCAAGGGATTCTGTGTATTTGTTCTGTTGTGTTTACGTTATGTTACGGTGTTTTGTCATTCTTGTTTGGTGTGGGTTCACAGTGTGGCGCATATTTGTGACAATGTTAAAGTTGTTTATACGGCCACCCTCAGTGTGACCTGTATGGCTGTTGACCAAGTATGTGTGTGTGAAAGCCGCATATATTATGTGACTTGGCCAGCACGCTGTTTATATGGAGGAAAAGAGGACGTTGTCCGGGTGGAAATCGGGAGAATGGTTGCCCGGGGAGATTTTCGGGAAGGGCACTAAACTTCGGGAGTCTCTCGGGAAAATTGGGAGGGTTGGCAAGTATGAGTATTAGCGGTGAATGTGGTGTTACCGGCGGGCCAGCTCTAATGTTCATTTGATATTGCCTCAAGGGCCAAGGGCCGGAGTTTGACACCCATGCTGTAGTGTGATCAACATGGTGCAGACATGAACAATAAACAACCACAATGCCTTGTTTATGTTTGCCAGCCTTTTTTCTGCTACATGTAAAGCATGTTGCTTTGTGCCCACTGACATGCAACCTGTAGGAGATTCAGCTGTAGTGAAACTAGCAGGCTGCTACAGACGTCTGGGTTGTTGGAGCGATAAAAGGTGTGGTCGCTGCATGGCAGCATGGTTTTTTTGAACCAGTTTAACGACATACTGCAAATGCTCCAAATAAAGCCTCTGTGTTCATAAGGCAAAGTACATGCTGGGCTCCCTAATTGGTGCCACGTCATAAAACATAAACAGCTGTTGCTGTAGTTAACCCTGCTGATCAAGTACTTTTTGTGTATGAAACAACGAGCTGGCAGCAGCTGCATTTAAAGTATGCCTTGTTGGCGTCTCTGCACACGCTTTCAAGTGTCAGCTGCACTCCTCAGTTGTAAATCATTGCCGTGTTGTTGTTGGCAATCAACAGTATCAGCTCGTGCAGGGGTGCCCGTTATGTCGATCGATGGTGGAGGATGTGTCAGTCCATCGCCAGCCAGGCATTAGAAAAAATACCGTATTTCCTTGAATTGCCGCCGGGTATATATTATGGACCTGCCTAGAATTAACGCCGGGTCAAACTCGTTTCGCAAAATATTATTTTTATTAGCGCATGTCTAGAATTTCCGCAGAGTCAAGCTCGTTTCGCGAAATAATTAGCATATGCCTAGAATTTCCGCCGGGTCAAACTCGTCACGTCACGAGTGACACTTCGTCTGTCATCATTTTCAAAATGGAGGAGGCTGATTTCAATCATTTGAATTCGCATAAAGGGAAGAAGATTAAGAGCTATTCAGTAGGATTTAAGGTCGAAGCTATTGAATTTGCTGAAAAGAGCAGTAAGCAGCTATGTTTTATTACTATACCGTAGCTGCGTGTGCCAAATATAAGTCATTAAATGACTCCCGCCTCCTGGTGGTAGAGGGCGCTAGTGATCCTTCTTGCGACTACTCGGCTGCAGAAGAAGTGAGCAGCCTGTGTTTATTTTTTCCTCTGGCTTGCACTTTTAATATGGAGGATTACATATCTAAAATAAAACAGTTTTCTAAACTGGACTTTCAATCGAAGCAGGAGGTAATAAAGGAAGATCTCCATCAAGACAGAGAGACTTTTGAAACTGAAGAAAGATAAGGAAGACTTCTATAAACAAGTTACCGATGCTTTTGATCAGAAGGAGCTGCGCAGGGACTTCATTTATAAGTAAAGGTAAGACCAGAATACAGTTTTTTTTTTTTATTAAATGTGATTTTTATGATGGTATCCTTACATCACACTCAAATTTTTAAGCGCAGGCTTAAATTTACCGCATGCCTTTGGTAAGCGCCGGAGTGAAAAGAGGTTTTAAAATAATTAGCGCATGCTTGCCTTTACCGCATTCCTTTGGTAAGCGCCGGAGTGAGAAGTGGTTTTAAATTAATTAGCGCCCCGGCGGCAATTTAAGGAAATACGGTAATCCTAAAAATGATCAATCAACAATCTTCACCAAGACGTGACTTGATTGACATTCACGGCACTCTAAGGTCTTGTGAGATGACGCTGGCTGCTGCCAGATCATTATTAAGAAAAAACGACCGACAGGAAGGCCAGAAACACTTTATTTCAACAGACTCTCGCGACAAAACTCTACAGACCGACTGCACAGTTCCTGTCTTCACGATAAAAGCGCTGCTTCATCCTGCCTGCGCTAATAAAATAGGTGTCTCAGAAAGATGCCGTTCACAAGCTAGCAAGCTACGGAGTTTGCCGCTAATATACAATGGTGGTCAAAAGTTGACATACATTTCTAAAGAACATCATGTCATGGCTGTGTTGGGTTTCCAATCATTTCTACAACTCTTATTTTTTGTGATACAGTGATTGGAGCACATTTATGTAGTTTGCTTCTTTTATGAATTTATTATGGCTCTACTGAAAATATGAGCAATCAAAAGTATACATACAGCAATGTTAGTATTTGCTTACATGTCCCTTGGCAAGTTTCACTGCAATAAGGCGCTTTTGGTAGCCATCCACAAGCTTCTGCTTGAATTTTTGACCACAAAATTGGTCCAGTTCAGCTAAATTTGTTGGCTTTTCTGACATGGACTTGTTTCTTCAGCATTGTCCATACGTTTAAGTCAGGACTTTGGGAAGGCCATTCCAAAACTTTAATTTTAGCCTGATTTAGCCAAACCTTCACCACTTTTGACGTGTTTTTGGGGCCATTGTCCTGTTGGAACACCCAACTGCGCCCAAGACCCAACCTCCGGGCTGATGATTTTAGCTTGTCCTGAAGAATTTGGAGCTAATCCTCCTTTTTCATTGTCCCATTTACTCTCTGTAAAGCAGCAGTTCCATTGGCAGCAAAACAGGCCCAGAGGGGAACATTATCACAATTTCAAAAGGGTCAAAAACAATAAAAATCAGTTCCCAGTGGTTTGTTGTATTTTTTGAAGTTTTTTTCAAAATTTTACCGGTCCCGGAATATCCCTAAATAAAGCTTTAAAGTGCCTTATTTTCGCTATCTTTGAAACCACTATCCATTTCCCTGTGACGTCATACAGGGCTGCCAATACAAACAACATGGCGGTTACCACAGCAAGATATAGCGACATTAGCTCGGATTCAGACTCGGATTTCAGCGGCTTAAGCGATTCAACAGATTACGCATCTATTGAAACAGATGGTCGGAGTATGGAGGCAGATAGCGAAAACGAAATTGAAGAAGAAATTGAAGCTATTCAGCGAATAGCTAT
Organism: Nerophis ophidion; assembly: GCF_033978795.1. NCBI lineage: Eukaryota > Metazoa > Chordata > Actinopteri > Syngnathiformes > Syngnathidae > Nerophis > Nerophis ophidion. Next base: position 7,728,066 of record NC_084613.1, read on the forward strand.
TGACGCTATTCGGCCATAGCGTGGGTGTACCTAATGAAGTGGCTCATAGCATGGCTGCCTTATTAGCATCGCCGGTAAAATGTGCGGACCAAACGATCAGGACTTTCGCATCTTGTGACACTGGAGCAACCTAAATCCGTCGATTGGTAAGTGTTTGTTTCGCATTAAATGTGGGTATCTAGTTTCAAATGTACATACAGCTAGCGTAAATAGCATGTTAGCATCGATTAGCGTAGCATGTTAGCATCGATTAGCTGGCAGTCATGCCGCGACCAAATATGTCTGATTAGCACATAAGTCAACAGCATCAACAAAACTCACCTTTGTGATTTCGTTGACTTAATCGTTGCAAATGCATCTGCAGGTTATCCATACATCTCTGTGCCATGTCTGTCTTAGCATCGCCGGTCAAATGGGAAGACACTGGTACATTCAATGGGGGTCTGGCGGCAGATTTCTTGCCAGTGGTGCAACTTGAATCCCTCCCTGTTAGTGTTGTTACACCCTCCGACAACACACCGACGAGGCATGATGTCTCCAAGGTTCCAAAAAATAGTCGAAAAAACGGAAAATAACAGGGCTGAGACCCGGTGTTTGTAATGTGAAAATGAATATGGCGGGTGTGTTACCTCGGTGACGTCGCTAAAAGACCGATAAACAGAAAGGCGTTTAATTCGCCAAAAGTCACCCATTTAGAGTTCGGAAATCGGTTAAAAAAATACATGGTCTTTTTTCTGCAACATCAAGGTATATATTGACGCTTGCATAGGTTCGGTGATAATGTTCCCCTTTAATACTACCACTACCATGCTTTAGGGTAGGAATGGTGTTCCTGGGATTAAAGGCCTCACCTTTTCTTCTCCAAACATATTGCTGGGTATTGTCGCCAAACAGCCCCATTTTTGTTTCATCTGACATCTCATAGAGAACGATAAGACCTTCCGGAGGAAAGTTCAGTAAAGGAGTGGCTAAATCAGGCTAGAATGAAGGTTTTAGAATTGCCTTTCCAAAGTCCCGACTTGAACATGTGGACAATGCTGAAGAAACAAGTCCATGTCAGAAGAGCAACACATTTAGCTGAACTGCGCCAATTTTGTCAAGAGGAGTGGTCAAAAATGGCGACCAAAGGTGCTGTATCGCAGTGCAACTTGCTAAGGGACATGTATTATCCAGATGATTCAAATCCTGGAATAACTTTGAGGGGCCGAGACGCGATTATTCCGGAGCGGAACAGCAGCAAACAAGACACCTATGCTGCAGTGTTGCATAAAATTGCATATTCTTTACGGTTTTACTGCAGTTTGCATTCATATATGTTGCACTACTGCCATTTTTTTTATAATCACATTAAAATGCAGCATTAAGTATAGTTAGCTCTCGGTTTTCCATTCTAAAAAATACCTTGTCTGTTTGCTTATCATAACAAAACTTAGAATATTTGGTTAATATTCAGTTAACGGTTGATTGAAACTTTATTGAGAGGTCTCACAGTGCATATTCCAATTTTTCAACTTGTTTAAGTCGGGATCCACGCTAATCAATTCATGGTACAAATATATACTATCAGCATAAAGCTGTCAAATATATACCATCAATTCAAATATATACTATTAGGTCAAATATATACTATCATGTTTACGGTGGAAGAGGGGTTAGTGCGTCTGCCTCACAATACGAAGGTCCTGCAGTCCTGGGTTCAATCCCAGGCTCGGGATCTTTCTGTGTGGAGTTTGCATGTCCTCCCCGTGAGTGCGTGCGTTCCCTCCGGGTACTCCGGCTTCCTCCCACCTCCAAAGACACCTGGGGATAGGTTGATTGGCAACACTAAATGAAGTGAATTATATTTATGTAGCGCTTTTCTCTAGTGACTCAAAGCGCTTTACATAGTGAAATCCAATATCTAAGTTACATTTAAACCAGTGTGGGAGGCACCGGGAGCAGGTGGGTAAAGTGTCTTGCCCGAGGACACAACGGCAGTGACTAGGATGGCGGAAGTGGGAATCGAACCTGCAACCTCCAAGTTGTTGGCACGGCCACTCTACCAACCGAGCTATACCGCCCCAATGTGAATGTTGTCTGTCTATATGTGTTGGCCCTGCGACGAGGTGGCGACTTGTCCAGGGTGTACGCCGCCTTCCGCCCGATTGTAGCTGAGATAGGCGCCAGCGCCCACCGCAACCCCAAAAGGGAATAATCGGTAGAAAATGGATGGATGGATGTTTACGAAATGTAAATAAGAGTATTTTTTGCGGGTTTTGGATGGTTATTTAGAGAATTTTGTGGGCAAAATAGAGAGCCCCCATTGACTCCATTGTCTGACTTTTTAGTTCCTTTCTCATTTCTGCGCATGACGTATCTGAAAACATGGTCAGAGTGAAGAAGCGTTACTACAGTGACGTCAATCTCCAAAAATAGCCAATGGTATTCAGAGCGGAATATTCAAAATGACTTACTGAATTTGTGGTATTTTGCAGAGTTAAAGTACCAATGATTGTCACACACACACACACACACTCGGTGTGGCGAAATTATTCTCTGAATTTGACCCATCACCCTTGATCACCCCTTGGGAGGTGAGGGGAGCAGTGGGCAGCAGCGGAGGCCGCGCCCGGGAATCTTTTTTGGGTGATTTAACCCCCAATTCCAACCCTTGATGCTGAGTGCCAAGATGGTATTTTCACATACTTTGCGGATTGTAAACACAATTACAAATCCCGTTCCTATATGAGTTGGGAAATTGTGTTACATGAAAATATAAACGGAATACAATGATTTGCAAATCCTTTTCAACCCATATTCAGTTGAATATGCTACAAAGACAACATATTTGATGTTCAAACTCATAAACATGCAAATAATCATTAACTTTAAAATTTGATGCCAGCAACACGTGACAAAGAAGTTGGGAAAGGTGGTAATAGATACTGATAAAGTTGAGAAATACTCATCAAACACTTATTTGGAACATCCCACAGGTGTGCAGGCTAATTGGGAACAGGTGGGTGCCATGATTGGGTATAAAAGCAGCTTCCATGAAATGCTAAGTAATTCACAAACAAGGATGGGGCGAGGGTCACCACTTTGTTAGCAAATTGTCGAACAGTTTTAGAACAACATTTCTCAACGAGCTATTGCAAGGAATTTAAGGATTTTACCATCTACGGTCCGTAAAATCATCAAAGGGTTCAGAGAATCTGGAGAAATCACTGCACGTAAGCGATGATATTACAGACCTTTTGATCCCTCAGGCGGTACTGCACCAAAAACCGACATCGGTGTGTAAAGAATATCACCACATGAACACTTCATAAAACCCCTGTCAGTAACTACAGTTGGTTGTTACATCTGAAATTGCAAGTTAAAAGTCTGCTATGCAAAGCAAAACCCATTTATCAACAACACCAAGGAACAACGCCGGCTTCGCGGGGCCCAAGCTCACCTAAGATGGACTGATGCAAAGTGGAAAAGTGTACTGTGGTCTTAAGAGTCCACATTTCAAATTATATTTGGAAACGGTGAACATGGTGTCCTCCGGAACAAAGAGGAAAATAACCATCCGGATTGTTATAGGCGCAAAGTTCAAAAGCCATAATCTGTGATGGTATGGGGGTGTATTAGTGCCCAAGGCATGGGTAACTTACACATCTGTGAAGGCACCATTAATGCTGAATGGTCCATACAGGTTTTGGAGCAACATATGTTGTCATCCAAGCAACGTTATCATGGACGCCCCTGCTTATTTCAGCAAGACAAGTGTTACAACAGCGTGGTTTCGTAGTAAAAGAGTGCGGGTACTTTCCTGACCCGCCTGCAGTCCAGACATGTCTCCAATCGAAAATGTGAAGTGAAGTGAATTATATTTATATAGCGCTTTTCTCTAGTGACTCAAAGCGCTTTACATAGTGAAACCCAATATCTAAGTTACATTTAAACCAGTGTGGGTGGCACTGAGAGCAGGTGGGTAAAGTGTCTTGCCCAAGGACACAACGGCAGTGACTAGGATGGCGGAAGCGGGAATCGAACCTGCAACCCTCAAATTGCTGGCACAGCCGCTCTACCAACCGAGCTATGCCGCTATGGCGCATTATGAAGCGTAAAATACGACAGCGGAGACCCCGGACTGTTGAACGACTGAAGCTCTACATAAAACAAGAATGGGAAAGAATTCCACTTTCAAAATTTCAACAATTAGTTTCCTCAGTTCCCAAACGTTTATTGAGTGTTGTTAAAAGACAAGGTGATGTGACACAGTGGTGAACATGCCCTTTCCCAACTACTTTGGCACGTGTTGCAGCCATGCAATTCTTATTATTATTTGCAAAAAAAAAAAAAGTTTAGGAGTTTGAACATCAAATATGTTGTCTTTGTAGTGCATTTAACTGAATATGGGTTGAAAAAGGATTTGCAAATCATTGTATTCTGTTTATATTTACATCTAACACAGTTTCCCAACTCATATGGAAACGGGGTTTGTAGATGTAGTTAAATGGATACAATGAAACGCAATAAAGTCAACTTGTTTTTCTACTCTTCGGTTACTTTAATCCATATTTAGTCCGGTGCTGAAATCATTTACATTAGTTCAGTACTTAGTGTGCGTGTGACTTTATTGTGGTGTTTTGTGTTTTGACACTCGTCCTCCATGGACATTGCTCATGTTGCATGTCATGTGACCATCCCGAGGCTTATGTTAAGGATATCTATTTAAATCCATACATCCAGTCCCAGAACTTCCTGTCAGAAAACACAGCTGTCTTGGCAGTGCCATGAAAATAAATACAAGCACCTAGGCGGCTGAGTACACTTTAATTGCTTCCGGAACCATTAAATGTCCCCCCCCATAAAAATATGTGGGAAATGATAGGTGGGGGATACATAATTTGAGGTCTGCATAAGGTTAGTTGCCATAGAAACTAAGCTTGTAAGGTGCTGTGCGGCCGTGATACCCGTGTAACATTTGTTCAGAGTTTATGTGCCTTGTTAGCTCTGTAATGACGGAACTTGGGATGTAATGTAGGGATGGCCAATATGGCCTAAAATATATAATACAGCTAATAATGTGTGTGTTTATATATTTATATATATATATATATATTAGGGGTGGGCAAATTAATGCGTTAATTACGAGTTAATTCATCAATCTATTAACGCCGACAATTATTTTAACGCGCATTTGCGTATGTTGTTTACATGCTTTTATTTTGTTAACGCCTTTTCCTAACAAGATGGCGTCGCCCGGCGTCGCGGGGCTCTTGGTAAAGATGGAACATTTGGCAAAAATACCGGACAATTCAGCAAATTTCATGGCTGGCTTACAGTGTGGTCACTCCGGGATCACTTACGACCGCCAGACAATTCTGAATGTGGATAGATCGGGCCGTTTTGGACTGAATGACGCGTGCTTGCTAGACCGGCTAGCTAGCATGGGAATACTTTGCCGGCTACATCCAGCGGCCTGTGAAGCAGCGGAGTATTTGTGTTGTCTGTCTATTTATCAATAATGCAGACGAGGAGTGTTGGCTTGAGTTCTTAACGTTTAATTTCAGAGCGTGCATATCACAACATACAAGATGCCGTCATGGCGACACAACCCGTCACTCCTGTTGCATGCTGGGTAGGGTAGTTCTTTTTTTCCCTGGCTCATAACATCACAATATAGTACCATGTATATGATGCGTTCAGTTTATCAAAGCACCAAGCAAACAATCGGAAAATTCCCATCATATCAAACACACCTCAAAAGTGGTAAAGAAATGGCTAAATCAGGCTAGAATGAAGGATTTAGAATGGCCTTCCCAAATTCTTGACTTAAGTGTGTGGAAAATGCTGAACAAACAAGTCCATGTCAGAAAAGCAACACATTTAGCTGAACTGCATCAATTTTGTCAAGCGGTGTGGTCAAAGATTCAAGAAGAGAAACCTGCCAGAAGCTTGTGGATGGCTACCAAAATTGTCTTATTGTAGTGAAACTTGCCAAAGGACATGTAATTAAATATTAACATTGCTGTATGTATGCTTTTGATTTGTTCACATTTTCAGTAGAGCCATAATAAATTCCTAAAAGAAGCAAACTTCATGAATGTTTTTTGTTAGCAACAAGTATGTGCTCCAATCACTACATCACAAAAAAATAAGAGTTGTAGAAATGATTGGAAAATCAAGACAGCCATGACATCAAGTTTATGTACATTTTTGATCGCGACTATATATATATATATATATATATATATATATATATATATATTAGGGGTGTAATGGTACACAAAAATTTCGGTCCGGTACGTACCTCGGTACAGAGGTCACGGTTCGGTTCATTTTCGGTACAGTAAGAAAACAACAAAATATAATTTTTGGGGGTTATTTATTTACCAAATTTGCAAAATCTTCCACCAAAAATATTTTTCTTAGTGGAATATTTGATGTGAAGAAATGGGAACCTTGGATAGGTCAATAATTCATAATAACATTGATTTTGATTCAATATTATGTTTTGAGCAATGACAGTTTGAAAGAAAGAAAATTAGCTTTGTTTTATTAGTCAACATTGCAACTTTTTCTAAATTACATTTCACCTTTTTAAGCTTTTTTATTTCACTTTTGTTTAAGTTAATAGTATTTTTAGAATGTGCCATGGGCCTTTAAAACATTAGCTGCGGGCCGCAAATGGCTTCCGGGGCACCCTTTTGACACCTGCTATAGATAATAAAAATTTAAATCTGATCAATCTATGGGTAAAAAGCAGAGCTTGGTGACGCGTGCGCGTTTATCATAATTCTCTCGCTCTCTCTGTCTCTGCCCCGCCCTTACGAATGTTGCTGCACGCACAATGTGTTTGGTTTTTAACCCCTTCTTAACCCTGAACGTACATTGAAAATACACGCAACCCTAACTTAAAATGCCGGACATTTGAGGCATTTAAGAAACTCCACCCGGACAGCCCTGCAAAAGAGGACATATCCGCTGAAAAGAGGACGCATGGTCAGTTTATCGTTGCTCGGTCATTGCTAGCATGCCTGTGTGTTGTGCCTCGGTGTGCATTGTTTACACAAAGTGCGGTACGCTACTTCATATGTCTGTGTGGAAACTTGTTCAGTACACAACCGAACCGAAACCCCCGTACCGAAATGGTTCAATATATATGTGTGTGTGTGTGTATATGTATATATATATTAATATGTATATATGTGTGTGTGTATATATATATATATATTATGTATATATATATATATATATATATATATATATATATATATATATATATATATATTAATATGTATATATATACGTGTATATATGTATATATATATGTATATGTGTATATATATATGTATATGTGTATATATATATGTGTGTGTGTGTGTATAGTGTACGACTATAGTGTGCACAGTCAGTTGAAGAGTTGTTGATGCGTGAATTGTCTTCTGCTGCTGTTATCTTAAATATGAGTAATTGCTGGTTTCCTTTTATCTTGTACAATTGCAAACACTTGGGCCTGTTGGGACAAAAGTGCTGACTTGGACTCCAGATATCTGTCAGCATGAACAGCTAAAGCCAGCTTTTTTATGATTCCACATTACATGATATTAAACATCTATCCATTGATGCTCTGTAGAAAAGTGTTCCCCCGGGCTACAAAAGCGGTGTGAAAAGAGCAAGGTGACTGACTTACACGGCTGACGGCACAATCGTAATTGTTGTCTTCCTGCCACACCAGCAAGTCCCTTGATGCATGACTCTGTTTGTTGCAGCCGACTTTTCTGCACACTAAAGGGTGAATATTTGTCAAAACACGCAGCTCTATTGTGCTTGTCTGCGCTATTATTCCTCATTTCTCTCTCATTTTCTCACACTTGCTCAACCGGCTCCACAACACACTCACCGTAGTTGTGCAATATAGGTATGACTTTTAATATTATGGTGATAATGCGTGTTGCTGGTACATTCTAGTTGTGTCGTGCAAATTTGACACAACGAACACATCTTCAACACAATGAGGCTTTCTAGCTTTCTAGTGGAAAGCCACGTCTTAAGTCTGCAATCCCCGCCTCTCCATATATGGGCATGTCTGTTGACGTAACTAAGGCGAAATACATCACTCGCTACTCACTTCCCAAACAGTTTGGAGGAAGTATGACAGGAGGAAAGATTGTTTTATAAATATCTCCGCCATGCCTTCATGGTTTGAGTCATATTTTCGGGACTTATGCAGATCCCGAATACAAAAAAAAACAGGGTACCAACTTGGGTTGTACGGTACACCTGTACTAGTGTAGTATCGCAGTACTAATGATTCAATAATAATAATAATAATAGATTTTGCTTGTGGCCCTGCGATGAGTTGGCGACTTTTCCAGGGTGTACACCGCCTTCCGCCCGATTGTAGCTGAGATAGGCACCAGCGACCCCAAAGGTAATGAGCGGTAGAAAGTGGATGGATGGAGTTTATTTGTAAAATGCACTGTACATTGAGCAAACAACCTCAAAGTGATGCAATGTATTCCAAAAAATAAATAAATAAATAAATACATAAAAATAACAACTAGAACTAGCACACATAAATCTAAAAAAAGGCTTTTTTCAAAAGAAGGGTTTTGAAGCCTTTTTAAAAAGCATTTACAGTCTGTGGTACCCTCTGGTGGTCAGGGAGAGCGTTCCACAGACTGAGAAAGCCCGGTCTCCCAAAAATGGTACTATACTCCGGTGCACAATTTATGATAATTTTTTAACAGGCATGACGGCGCACCGTCATGTTGTAACATTGCTGGTTTTACGAACTGAGGAGCATGTTCGGCAGCGCGCACACACAGAGTACTTACAAGCAGACACCGTGTGTAGACAGAAAAGAGAGAATGGACGCATTTTGGTGTAAAAAGTAAAGATAAAGGTGAAGTTATAACACTGAAACACCCTAAGGAAGAGCTGCTTTAAGCCATGGCTAGCTGGCGAACTAGCACGGAACACCCATCCGCAGTCGGCAGTGTTTTAGCTACTTCTAAATCACTAATCCTTGTCTCCATGGCAACGAATAAAGTATCATTATCACTGCAGGAGGAGGAATAGCTAAACATGCTTCACTACACACCATAGGAGGAAACAATCGCTCACCGGCGTCACAATGTAAACAAACACCAAGGGTGGATCCAAACCTGACATCCACTGTAATGATACCAAGTACAAGAGTGTATCTAGTCGATACTAGTATGATTACATGTACATTTTTATCGTCACAAAATCTTTTTTCCTTTTTAAAGAATTCATATTATGTTTATAAACTCAGTAATTACGTCCTTTGACATAGTGAGACCCATTATCTAAGAGTGACATTTAAACCAGTGTGGGTGGCACTCTTGCCCAAGGACACAACGGCAGTGACTAGGACGGCAGAAGCGGGGATCGTACCTGGAACCCTCTAGGTGCTGGCACAGCCGCTTTTTAACCGAGCCAGGCAGTCCCGTCTGTTGTTCACATGTTTGCTTTTAGGCTAGCTCGCAAGCTAGCGCCAGTCGTTCGTCCATATCAAAGTGCAGTTATGAATGACTGTTTTTCGATCATTCGATATCAAAGGTTGCTCAACGATATATTGACCGACAAATGATTGCCGATAAACAATATTGGCCATTATTTTATGTAATGTCAGCTTCAAACACTGATGACATCTATTAAATAGACAAGAAGCAAGGAATCATGCAGAGACAGTGGTAAATTTGGCTCAATGGGGAGAGACGTTTGGGGCTGCACACTCAGTTACAATCTCCCACCATGCTCTAAGGTACAGTCCCACATGCTCCTCTATTTATTTGGGAAGGCCCTGGTTACATATCAGAGACTGCTTCTGAAGGAAGAGGAGTCATTTCAGCAGCCCCAGTTGGACACAATATCTGATTATTCAGAAATGGAAATGTGCTGACACTCGTGATATCACCCTGTCTCTGCTTTGTCTGCATCATGGTACTCGATGTTCTGGACACAAACACTGATACAAGACAACTCGCAATCTCGGATTTCCAAGTTGTCCCTTTGCACAGATAGAAAGTATAACTTCAGCACAATTGATAATAACTATAACAACTGCCTTTAAGCATAAGAGTTGTGTGATAACTTACATATAATTATTCTAACAACTAATGGAAGTATACATTTTCAAAAGCAATTAACTTGTATTTCTCGTATATTTTAACATTGTCATTGGAATGTAAACTTTTGAATACCAAGTTAAATAAAACATTAAATACTGTTCTGCTTCATAAGAGCCATATTATTTATATGTGTTTGTTAAAGTATGTTTATCTTTTATTTTGAATTGTTAAGGGTTGTTTCACTTCCGGTTTATGTGACGTCACGCGAGTTCACTTCCTGTTCATTGTCTGTTTCAACGTGACATTTTCGAGGGGACGTAAAGAAAAGTGTTGCGCTCCAACTCAAGTTACCTCTTTAGCGCTAATAAAAATAACTCTGTTTTTCAGTAAAATAGAATAGAAAGTACTTTATTGATCCCTGGGGGAAATTCAGCACCACAGTTTGCTCACAATAGACAATAAACACGTAGGTATTTTTTTTACATGTGAATAATATGAATACATATATTTACATGTGAATAATATAAATATAGTCTATTATACAGCATTATTCACATGTGATTAACATAGATACAGTCTATTATACAGCATTATTTACATGTGAATAACATAAATACAGTCTCTTATACAGTATTATTCACATGTGAATAATATAAATACAATCTATTATACAGCATTATTCACATGTGAATAATATAAATACAATCTATTATACAGTATTATTCGCATGTGAATAATATAAATACAATCTATTATACAGCATTATTTACATGTGAGTAATATAAATACAATCTATTATACAGCATTATTCACATGTGAATAACATAAATCCAGTCTCTTATACAGTATTATTCACATGTGAACAATATAGATACAATATATTATACAGCATTATTCACATGTGAATAACATAGATACAGTCTATTATACAGCATTATTCACATGTGAATAATATAAATACAGTCTATTATACAGCATTATTCACATGTGAATAACTTAAATACAGTCTCTTATACAGCATTATTTACATGTGAATAACATAAATACAGTCTCTTATACAGCATTATTCACATGTGAATAACATGAATACAGTCTATTATACAGCATTATTTACATGTGAATAATATAAATACTGTTTATTACACAGCATTATTCGGTATAGCTCAGTTGGTAGAGCGGCCTTGCCAGCAACTAGAGGGTTCCAGGTTCGATCCCCGCTTCCCCCATCCTAGTCACTGCCGTTGTGTCCTTGGGCAAGACACTTTACCCATCTGCTCCCAGTGCCACCAACACTGGTTTGAATGTAACTTAGATATTGGGTCCCACTATGTAAAAGCGCTTTGAGTCACTAGAGAAAAGCGCTATATAAATTTGTGAATAACATAAACATAGTCTATTATACAGCATTACTCACATTTGAATAACAGAAATACAATATACATTTACAGTACATGTACAGTAGAAAAGGAACATATGCATTATACAGTCTGATGGGTGTCGATATGAAGGACTTTCTGTGTCGTTGCGTGTTGCATTTTGGGAGTGTGAGCCTTCCACTGAACGTACTCATTCTCTCCGCCAGGTCCGAGTGTAGTAGGTGGGAGGTGTTGTCCATGATGGCTCGGAGCTTTGCTAGACTTTCCTCTCTGACACAACCGCCAGAGAGTCTAGCTCAGGAGTGGGCATTACGTCGATCGCGATCGACTGGTCGATCTCGGAGGGTGTGTCAGTCGATCTCAAGCCAGGCATTAAAAAATATACATAAAAATGAGCAATCATCAATCATACCAAGACTTCACTTTCGTCAGTTGTTTGACATTCTCGGCACCCGAGGATCTTGTGAGATGACGCTGGCTGCTGCGAGCTCATATTTAAGAAAAAAAATCACTAACAGGGCGGACGCAGAGAAACACATTTTATTTCTAGAGACTCCGTACCTACTGTCAAAACTCTAAAGACCGACTGCACAGTTCCTGTCTTCACCATAAAAGACCTGTTTCATCCTGCCTGTGCTAACAAAATAAGAGTCTCAGAAAGCTAGCAAGCTACGGAGTTTGATGCCAATGTATTTCTCCCCCGCCCTCAGCGACCGCTTTCTCACTTGCTTGCCCACCCGCACACTCACTGACGTCACTCACCTGCTGCCAGACATTAAAGGGCCACACACATATGCTACTCTCATAACAAAGTGTTTAAAAACGAGTATGCAAGTTGGACAAATGAGATGCCAAATCCAACCACTTTCATGTGGTATTGGACAGAAAGGAGGACTTTTTTTTTCTCCTCCATTTGAAAATGCGGACGTTATCAGCACCACTGTCTGATTCCAATCAATGCAAGTCATCAGAATCAGGTAATACACCAACTCATATTCTTGTCTTCATGAAAGAAAGGAATCTATGTGTGTTAAACATGCTTGTATTATCATTAAACACCATTAACTTGTTAACAAAAATGTCTCCTTCATAAATAGATAAATATAAATTATAAATAGGAATGAGCTAGATCTCCTCGACTTGGTCAATTGAAAAGTAGCTCGCCTGCAGAAAAAGTGTGAGCGCCCCTGGTCTAGCTCCACTCCCACCACGTTACTAGCCTACATGTTGTTGACTATCAATACAACTAAGGGTTTCCACTTAATGTATTTGATTGTGGCGTTGCACCATGGCAATATATTAGCCGCCGCACCTTGAAAATTAGTCTTTTTTTAATGTCAAAAAAATAATAATTTAATTAATGTATTGTAGCGTCCACAAAGTCCGACACTCTTTTAAGCTTTTATTGCCAATTTTATGCTCAGTCTTTCACTAGACACACAACAACTACATTCTCCAAACACATGGCGGGCTCAGACCATTGCAAAAACGAACACATGTTCATGTCTGATTGTTTGGGGGCGGCTCAGTTGCAGTGGGAGGAGTCTGTGTATTTCTCGCAATCTGATTGGTGGAAACACTCAGGACGATTGACAGTTCTGGCAGATGCATTTGTTTGAAGAGTTGTCCAGCTGGGACAAAACAGTCAAATGCACTGCAAAGATTACTACACCAGCCTTTGATACTGATATTTTTTTTGTAGTTTTCTCACTTCTAGAGTTGGCTTCTGGTGCCGAGTCATATGCAGCTGCTGTGTGTGTGTGTTTGTGATGTATGACATCATGTAGCAACTATCTTGTCCCCTCGACTATGCATAGTAGATACTGTAGATCAGGGGCGCTCATTACGTCCATCGCGAGCTACCGGTCGATCGCGGAGACTGTGTCAGTCGCTCACCAGCCATGGATAAAAAAAAATAGACCTAAAAATGAGCGCTCATCAATCTCCATCAATACGTCACTTTTTTGACATTCACGGCACTCAAGGGTCTTGTAAGATTATTAAGAAAAAAAATAGTTGAGAAACCCTTTTCATTTCAACAGACATTCACGCCGTACCTGCCGTCAAAACTCTAAAGCGCGGGTGTCAAACTCTGGCCCGCGGGCCAAATTCGGCCCGCCGTGTAATTTCTCTTGGCCCTTGAGGCAATATCAAATTAACATTAGAGGCACCTCATTCACCGCTAATATTCTTACTTGAAATATATATCAGCTCGGTTGGTAGAGTGGCCGTGGCGGCAACTTGAGGGTTGCAGGTTCGATTCCCGCTTCTGCCATCCTAGTCACTGCCGTTGTGTCCTTGGGCAAGACACTTGACCCACCTGCTCCCAGTGCCACCCACACTGGTTTAAATGTAACTTTGATATTGGGTCCCACTATGTAAAGCGCTTTGAGTCACTTTATATAATAATTATATATTATTATAATTTATAATAATTTATATGAATTATATAAATATAATTCACTTCACTTGCCAACCCTCCCGATTTTCCCGGGAGACTCCCGAAGTTCAGTGTCCCTCCCGAAGTTCATCCCGGGCAACGTTCTCTACAACCTGTCGCCACGTCCGCTTTTCCTCCATACAAACAGTACATAAGTCACATAATATATGCGGCTTATACACACACACAAGTGATTGCAACGCATACTTGGTCACCAGCCGTACAGGTCACACTGAGGGTGGCCGTATAAACAATCTTTAACGCTGTTACAAATAAGCGCCGCACTGTGAACCCACACCAAAGAAGAATTACACATTTTGGCGGAACATCCGCACCGTAACACAACAGAACAAATACCCACAAACTTTTGCAGCACTAACTCTTCCAGGACACTACAATATACACCCCCCGCTATGACTAAACCCCGTCCATCTCAACCTCGCCGCCGAAAAGAGGCATTCCATTTTTATTTAAATTTTATTTTATATGCCATTGATATTTTGTAAATTATTATTATTATTTGAAACTCGATTTTGCATGTCACTATAAAGTTAAATACTGTAAGCTTTGCTTGTTCAAGATTCAATGCAAAACTTGTTTGGGTCCCTATTAAAAGGTTAATTTGTTCAACCTCGGCCCGCTGCTTTGTTAGGTTTAAAATTTCGGCCCACTCTGTGTTTGAGTTTGACACCCCTGCTCTAAAGATTGACTGCACAGCTCCTATTTTTACAATAAAAGCGCTGCTTCATCCTGCCGGTGCTAACAAAATAAGAGTCTCAGATGGCTATCGTTCACAAGCGAGCAAGACACGGAGTTTGTCGTCTATATATTTATTGTGAAGTGTGTAAAAAAAGAGTATGGAAGCTGGACAAAAAATATGCCAAAAACCAATTACTTTCATGTGGTATTATTCTCTCTGTGGCACTTTCCACTGAAAGTACCGCATTTTTCAGACCATAGGGCGCACCGGATTAAAAAACACACCGCTGATGAGTGGGTCTAGTCAGGTCTATTTTCATAACAAATGCACATCGGATTATAAGGCGCATAACAGGAGTCCTATTATGATTATTTTGTAAATGTAAAATACTTCCTTGTGGTCTACATAACATGTAATGATGGTTCTTAGCTCAAAATGTTGCAAAGGTTGTTTTACACATCATCTTCAAGTCACTTTCCGACAGTCGCTTGAGGATACGCCGTTTTGTGAGCGGTTTTATTTACGTGCTTCCACTTGGACAGCGTCTTCTCCCCGTCATCTTTGTTGTAGCAGTGTAGCGTGCAAGGATGGGAGTGGAAGAAATGTCGAAATATGGAGCCAACTGTTTTAATGACATTCGGACTTTACGTTAATCAATAACGGAGCAGCATCTCCTCATCCGTGGCTCACCAGTGCAGGGGTCGGGAACCTTTTTGGCTGAGAGAGCCAAAAAGCCGAATATTTCAAAAAGTATTTCCGTAAGAGCCATATAATATTTTTCTTAACACTGAACACAACTAAAGGTGTGCATTTTTAAGTAAAACCAACATTTTTAGGGTATAAGAGGTCTCTTATTCTTTGTAATAACATTGTTATTCTGAAGCTAACTGTGGAGGGGGCGTGGCTTGGGGGCCTGCAGCGAACTGGGGTGTGCCAGGACGGGCCTCGAAATCAGCGACAGGTGCGTAGATGGTCCACCTGGGCCTTAATATCTAATCATCTGCCGCTCTTTTATAAGCAGCAGCCGGTAGGAGAGACGGGGTTGGGGCTGGAGCCAGAGCGCGAGCGAGAACGAAAGAGAAAAAGACAATTGCTGGACACCAACTGAGAGACTTCTTGAAAAATAAAACAATATTGTAACCCTGAAACATGCTCTCATTTCGGTGCTTGGTGGTCTGAAGAACCCCCAGGAGGGCAAGCCCCACACTAACCAATAATAAATAAATAACTTCTTACCATTACCCAACTTCTTGAACGGGTGCGGTAGAAAACGGATGGATGGAATAAAAATGCATGGGAATGTTTTATATTTTGAACGTTATTTTTAACACTGTGATTACAAGTGGAATCATTCATTACTTATCGTGTTAAGCAATGTCAGCTCAGATTTATCCGAGAGCCAGATGCAGTCATCAAAAGAGCCACATCTGGCTCGCGAGCCATAGGTTCCCTACCCCTGCTTTAAACCCTCACATTTTCAGTAGAGCCATAATAAATTCCTAAAGGAAGCAAACTTCATGAATGTTTTTTGTGAGCAACAAGTATGTGCTCCAATCACTACATCACAAAAAAAATAAGAGTTGTAGAAATGACTGGAAACTCAAGATTGATTGCGACTGTAAAGGGACAAACACCAGTAAGACGCCGCCATTGTTCAGTTGACTACAAGCTAGAAGTGTCATACGCAAATATGGTATTAGCTTTCACTGCTATGCTGATGACACCCAACTCTACATGCCCCTAAAGCTGACCAACACGCCGGACTGTAGTCAGTTGGAAGCGTGTCTTAATGAAATTAAACAATGGATGTCCGCTAACTTTTTGCAACTTAACGCCCAAAAAACGGAAATGCTGATTATCGGTCCTGCTAGACACCGACCTCTATTTAATAATACAACTTTAACATTTGACAACCAAATAATAAAACAAGGTGACTCGGTAAAAAATCTGGGTATTATCTTCGACCCAACTCTCTCCTTTGAGTCACACATTAAAAGCGTTACTAAAACGGCCTTCTTTCATCTCCATAATATCGCTAAAATTCGCTCCATTTTGTCCACTAAAGACGCCGAGATCATTATCCATGCGTTTGTTACGCCTCGTCTCGATTACTGTAACGTATTATTTTCGGGTCTCCCCATGTCTAGCATTAAAAGATTACAGTTGGTACAAAATGCGGCTGCTAGACTTTTGACAAGAACAAGAAAGTTTGATCATATTACGCCTGTACTGGCTTCCTGTGCACTTAAGATGTGACTTTAAGGTTTTACTAATTACGTATAAAATACTACACGGTCTAGCTCCAGCCTATCTTGCCGATTGTATTGTACCATATGTCCCGGCAAGAAATCTGCCTTCAAAAGACTCCGGCTTATTAGTGATTCCTAGAGCCCAAAAAAAGTCTGCGGGCTATAGAGCGTTTTCCGTTCGGGCTCCAGTACTCTGGAATGCCCTCCAGGTAACAGTTCGAGATGCTACCTCAGTAGAAGCATTTAAGTCTCACCTTAAAACTCATCTGTATACTCTAGCCTTTAAATAGACCTCATTTTTAGACCAGTTGATCTGCCGCTTCTTTTCATTCTCCTATGTTCCCCCCTCCCTTGTGGAGGGGGTCCGGTCCGATGACCATGGATGAAGTACTGGCTGTCCAGAGTCGAGACCCAGGATGGACCGCTCGCCTGTGTATCGGTTGGGCACATCTCTACGCTGCTGATCCGCCTCCGCTTGAGATGGTTTCCTGTGGACGGGACTCTCGCTGCTGTCTTGGATCCGCTTTGAACTGAACTCTCGCGGCTGTGTTGGAGCCACTAGGGATTGAACTTTCACAGTATCATGTTAGACCCGCTCGACATCCATTGCTTTCGGTCCCCTAAAGGAGGGGGGGGGGTTGCCCACATCTGAGGTCCTCTCCAAGGTTTCTCATAGTCAGCATTGTCACTGGCGTCCCACTGGGTGTGAGTTTTCCTTGCCCTTTTGTGGGTTCTTCCGAGGATGTTGTAGTCGTAATGATTTGTGCAGACCTTTGAGACATTTGTGATTTGGGGCTGTATAAATAAACATTGATTGATTGATTAAGTGTTCATTTAATTTGAAATGAAGTGAATTATATTTATGTAGCGCTTTTTCTCTAGTGACTCAAAGCGCTTTACATAGCGAAAGCCATTATCTAAAATACATTTAAACCAGTGTGGGTGGCACTGGGCGCAGGTGGGTAAGGTGTCTTGCCCAAGGACACAATGGCAGTGACTAGGATGGCGGAAGCGGGGCTCGAACCTGGAATCCTCAATATATCGCCCCAAATTTCCCTATTTCTAACCTACTTTATAGAAAGTTCTTGTACACTGCGATGTACCTTTTTCACGACTCTTCCATCTCATCTTGTGGGATCAAATCCGCCGACAATGTCGTACTTGACTAAAGTGCACGATAGAGTGGAAGTGTTTCCCTTGAAGTAAATGTTTCAGCATCGCCACACTTCCCCTCAAATAACCCGCACATACGTTACAAGACTCCTTTTCTTCCCTCCGCTCCGCTCCCTCCCGCCTGTGTTCCAGCCAATCAAATAGGCCGTAACCGCCGGGCTTATGACCCACAGTGGTTGCTATGGCAACATAGGCCTGCCTCCCCGAGAACATGTCACGCATGTTAAGTGCTTCTCAGAGCCTCTGCTCGCTGTCTCTCCTGGTCTGCTACAGCCGCCAGGGAGTCTAACAGTCTAATGTCATCATGGTACAGTGTTTGCGGGATCTAAGGGACCAGGTAAAGGCAGTTCCGTGCAGATTATTCATGCCGTACGTCACGAAGCAAAGTAGATCCTGCTGGCACTCGTCTGTGAGGTGACACCTTCCTGACATCATCTCTCAACATAGTGAGGGCGCTAAATCGCTTTACATCACACTCAAATTTATAAGCGCAGGCCTATATTTACCGCATGCCTTTTGGTAGGCGCCGGAGTGAGAAGAGGTTTTAAAATAATTAGCGCATGCTTGCCTTTACCGCATGCCTTTGGTAAACGCCGGAGTGAGAAGAGGTTTTACATTAGTTAGCGCCCCGGCGGCTATTCAAGGAAATACGGTATGTTTATTATTGTAAATAAAATAGTGAAAAAACTAGACAACTTGTAGTAAGGTAAAAAAACAAAGACTCCTAATTAGTATGCAGTAACATATTGTGTCATTTATCATTCTAACATTTTGTCGACTTTATAGACAACCTGTAAAAATTGATTAATCATTTTACTGTTAATATCTTCTTATTTTCTGTTTTACATGTTCTATCTACACTTAAAATTAAATAATCATTTATTCTTCTCTTCTTTGATATTTGACATTAGTTTTGGATGATACCACCAATTTAGGTGTCGATCCGATACCAAGTAGTTACAGGATCATACATTGGTCATATTCAAAGTTCTCTTGTGTCCAGGGACGTATTTACTGAGTTTATAAATATAATATGAATTTAAAAATATATATTTTTTTGTGAATATTAAAAATATCGATGTAATCATAGTAGTATATATATATATATATATATGTATATATATATATATATATATGTATATGTATGTATGTATATATGTATCTATGTATGTGTATATATGTCTGTATGTATATATACATATGTATGTATGTATATATATATATATGTATGTATGTATATGTATATATATATATGTATGTATATATATATATGTATGTATGTATATATATGTATGTATGTATATGTATGTATATATATATGTATGTATGTATGTATATATAAATATATGTGTGTATATATATATATATATATATATATATATATATGTCTCAATCAAAAGAAAAATGTAAAATTCAATTCCACTTTTAAGTTGGTCTGAGAGGGGGTGTGACGTTCAAATGTTGTCAATATTCAGTGTTTTATACTTCATTATTAATATTGTAAATAATAATAATGTATTAGATTTATTTAGCACTTTTCTTGACACTGTAAGTGCCTCTCACATTCTTTGTTCTCATGAATATTCTGGGTGTCTCAGTAAAAAAAATGTCAAATTCCATTCCGCTTTTTAGGCGATCTGAAAAGGGGTGTGACGTTCATATGTTGTCAATATTCAGTGTTTTATCCTTCATAGTAAATATTGTAAATCACACATTCTTTATTCTCATGAATATTCTGGGTGTCTCAGTAAAAAAATGTTAAAATTCCATTTCACTTTCAAGGCGGTTTGAGAGGGGGTGTGACGTTCATATGTTGTCAATATTCAGTGTTTTATCCTTCATAGTTAATATTGTAAATAATAATAATGGATTATATTTATATAGCGCTTTTCTAGACATTCAAACTGCATCCCACACTTTTTATTCTAATGTACATTCCGGGTGCCTCATTCAGTAAAATAATTTCAAATTCCATTCTGCTTTTAAGGCAGTCTGAGAGGGGGCGTGACGTTCATATGTTGTCAATATTCAGTGTTTTATCCTTCATAGTAAATATTGTAAATCCCACATTCTTTATTCATGTACATTCTGGGCGTCTCATTCAGGAGAAAAATGTAAAATTCCATTCCGCTTTTAAGGCTGTCTGAGGGGGGGTGTGACGTTCATATGTTGTCAATATTCAGTGTTTTATCCTTCATAGTTATTATTGTGAATCTCACATTCTTTATTCATGTACATTCTGGGTGTCTCATTCAGTAGAAAAATGTAAAATTCCATTCCGCTTTTAAGTTGGTCTGAGGGGGGGTGTGACGTTCATATGTTGTCAATATTCAGTGTTTTATCCTTCATAATGAATATTGTATATAATAATAATGTATTAGATTTATTTAGCATTTTTCTTGACACTGTAAGTGCTTCTCACATTCTTTATTCTCATGAATATTTTGGGTGTCTCAGTAAAAAAAATGTCAAATTCCATTCCGCTTTTTAGGCGGTCTGAGAAGGGGTGTGACGTTCATATGTTGTCAATATTCAGTGTTTTATCCTTCATAGTGAATACTGTAAATAATAATAATGGATTAGATTTATATAGCGCTTTTCTAGACAGTCAAAGTACCTCCCACATTCTTTATTGTCATGTACATTCTGGGTGCCTCATTCAGTAAAATAATTTCAAATTCCATTCCGGTTTTAAGGCAGTCTGAGAGGGGGCGTGACGTT
>NC_084613.1:7758800-7901300 GCF_033978795.1 Nerophis ophidion
TCCAAAAAGGTTGAAAAAACACTGGCGTAGAGCTTGGTGTGTCTCTCCGTCCAATCGTCCTTTACGGCACAGCAGTCCCAGAAAACATGGTAGTGTTTTGCATCTAGAGACTTCTGAGACGATGTAATATAACGTCTGATGTAACTTTTCCAGCCCTCCACGTGGGTGAGCCGGTACAGTACAAGTCTATATTATTTATTTCCCGATTCTGTGGAAGCTTCAACTGTCCAGTGTGTTCGAGACTCCTCGTGATGTTTGACCCCAATGTAATGTCGTCTCTCATCTGCCGTTCTTCCAGGGACAGAAGACAGTTAAGAGCCAGAGTGCCGTCAGTCGTGGAGCCTTCCTGCTCCTCCGGATCTCCCTCCCCCCCCACATCCACGCCTCACACCTGATACCTAGAAAGGTGCGCATTTGGACAAGTCATTGCCTCGCTGCCAGGATGATCACCTCAGAGCTTCCTGTTCTCCAGTGAGTGACTAACATCGTTCTGTTCACGTCTCACAACTGTCGGTGTTGGCTAAAGATCCAAAAGTGCTAGTCATTAGCCCTACTGGCTGTTTCTGTATCTTTAATGCTCATTAGTTGTGTTTGTTTCCAGCGGATGTCTTGTACTTATGAATACGCTTTAATTCAGCACTTGTACAGCGTAATACCTTTTTGGTTGAGAGAGCCATGAAAGCCAAATATTTCAAAAATATTTAGCCGTATAATATTTTTCAAACACTGAATACAACTAAATGCGTGCATTTTTAAGTAAGACCTGTCATTTCAAAATGGATACATGGATGATACAGCAGAGGATTGGGAGAATGTCATGTGGTCAGATGAAACATAAATAGAACTTTTTGGTATAAACTCAACTGGTCGTGTTTGGAGGAAGAAGAATACTGAGTTGCATCCCAAGAACACCAGACCTACTGTAAAGCATGGGGGTGGAAACATCATGCTTTGGGGCTGTTTTTCTTGCTAAGGGGACAGGACGATTGATCCGTGTTATGGAAAGAATGAATGGGGCCATGTATCGTGAGATTTTGAGCCAAAACCTCCTTTGAATGGTTGACCAAATACTTATTTTCCACCATAATTTACAAATAAATTCTTTAAAATTCCTACAATGTGAATTCCTGGAATTTTTTTCCACATTCTGTCTCTCACAGTTGAAGTGTACCTATGATGAACATTACGGACCTCTGTCATCATTTTAAGTGGGAGAACTTGCACAATCGCTGGCTGACTAAATACTTTTTAGCCCCACTGTATGTAAGCATGGTGTTGGCTCAAAATCTCACGATACATGGCCCCATTCATTCTTTCCTTAACACGGATCAATCGTCCTGTCCCCTGAGCAGAAAAACAGCCCCAAAGCATGATGTTTCCACCCCCATGCTTCACAGTAGGTATGGTGTTCTTGGGATCCAACTCAATATTCTTCTTCCTCCAAACACGACGAGTTGAGTTTATACCAAAATGGATACATGGATGATACAGCAGAGGATTGGGAGAATGTCATGTGGTCAGATGAAACATAAATAGAACTTTTTGGTATAAACTCAACTGGTCGTGTTTGGAGGAAGAAGAATACTGAGTTGCATCCCAAGAACACCACACCTACTGTAAAGCATGGGGGTGGAAACATCATGCTTTGGGGCTGTTTTTCTTGCTAAGGGGACAGGACGATTGATCCGTGTTATGGAAAGAATGAATGGGGCCATGTATCATGAGATTTTGAGCCAAAACCTCCTTTGAATGGTTGACCAAATACTTATTTTCCACCATAATTTACAAATAAATTCTTTAAAATTCCTACAATGTGAATTCCTGGAATTTTTTTCCACATTCTGTCTCTCACAGTTGAAGTGTACCTATGATGAAAATTACGGACCTCTGTCATAATTTTAAGTGGGAGAACTTGCACAATCGCTGGTTGACTAAATACTTTTTAGCCCCACTGTATGTAAGCAAGGTGTTGGCTCAAAATCTCACGATACATGGCCCCATTCATTCTTTCCTTAACACGGATCAATCGTCCTGTCCCCTTAGCAGAAAAACAGCCCCAAAGCATGATGTTTCCACCCCCATGCTTCACAGTAGGTGGGGTGTTCTTGGGATCCAACTCAGTATTCTTCTTCCTCCAAACACGACGAGTTGAGTTTACACCAAAATGGATACATGGATGATACAGCAGAGGATTGGGAGAATGTCATGTGGTCAGATGAAACCAAAATAGAACTTTTTGGTATAAACTCAACTCGTGTTTGGAGGAAGAATAATACTGAGTTGCATCCCAAGAACACCATACCTACTGTGAAGCATGGGGGTGGAAACATCATGCTTTGGGGCTGTTTTTCTTACTAAGGGGACAGGACGATTGATCCGTGTTATGGAAAGAATGAATGGGGCCATGTATCGTGAGATTTTGAGCCAAAACCTCCTTTGAATGGTTGACCAAATACTTATTTTCCACCATAATTTACAAATAAATTCTTTAAAATTCCTACAATGTGAATTCCTGGATTTTTTTTTCACATTCTGTCTCTCACAGTTGAAGTGTACCTATGATGAAAATTACAGACCTCTGTCATCATTTTAAGTGGGAGAACTTGCACAATCGCTGGCTGACTAAATACTTTTTAGCCCCACTGTATGTAAGCATGGTGTTGCTTAAGTGGAGTGCAGGTGATGACTGTATTTGAACAAAGAACCCACCATTGTGCTTGCAGGGACTCGTCCAATGAGTCGGGAGCAACAGAGGCAGTGAGTCTCAGCATGAGCATGGGGGACATGGAGGACCCTGAGGTGAAAGGCAAGAAGAAGAGAGGGAGGCCAGGCAAACAAGCCGGGGTGAGAATCCGCTTTTTTGTCAAAAGTGTTTGCGCGCACCCGCAACCCCATTCATGTGTCACGTCACTCTGCCCCCTTGCAGGCAGCCAATAAGAAGCCCAGGAAGACGCCCGCAGAGAAGGGTATGGGCGGGGGCAGGGGGCGAGGCAAAGCCAACGGCATAGCCCCGTACAACGGCGAGGGCATGGACCCCATCACCCTCTTTGAAGTCGTCAAACTGGGCAAGAGCGCCATGCAGGTGCGCTCTAATTGGAAATATGCTGTTTTATTGGAAATGTGCTGTCTAATTGGAAATATGTCGTCTAATTGGAAATATGCTGTCTAATTCCAATTGAAAATATGCTGTCTAATTGGAAATATACCGTCTAATTCTAATTGAAAATATGCTGTCTAATTGGAAATATGCTGTCTAATTCTAATTGAAAATATGCTGTCTAATTGGAAATATACCGTCTAATTGGAAATATGCTGTCTAATTGGAAATATGCTGTTTTATTGGAAATGTGCTGTCTAATTCTAATTGAAAATATGCTGTCTAATTGGAAATATGCCGTCTTATTGGAAATATACCGTCTAATTCTAATTGAAAATATGCTGTCTAATTGGAAATATGCTGTCTAATTCTAATTGAAAATATGCTGTCTAATTGGAAATATACCGTCTAATTGAAAATATGCTGTCTAATTGGAAATATGCCGTCTAATTGGAAATATACCGTCTAATTCTAATTGAAAATATGCTGTCTAATTGGAAATATGCCGTCTAATTGGAAATATGCGGTCTAATTTGAAATATGCTGTCTAATTTTAATTGAAAATATGCTGTCTAATTGGAAATATGCTGTCTAATTGGAAATATGCTGTCTAATTCTAATTGAAAATATGCTGTCTAATTGGAAATATACCGTCTAATTGGAAATATGCTGTCTAATTCTAATTGAAAATATGCTGTCTAATTGGAAATATGCTGTCTAATTGGAAATATGCTGTCTAATTGGAAATATGCTGTCTAATTCTAATTGAAAATATGCTGTCTAATTGGAAATATACCGTCTAATTGGAAATATGCTGTCTAATTGGAAATATGCTGTCTAATTGGAAATATGCTGTCTAATTCTAATTGAAAATATGCTGTCTAATTGGAAATATGCTGTCTAATTGGAAATATACCGTCTAATTGGAAATATGCTGTCTAATTCTAATTGGAAATATGCTGTCTAATTGGAAATATACCGTCTAATTGGAAATATGCTGTCTAATTCTAATTGGAAATATGCTGTCTAATTGGAAATATACCGTCTAATTGGAAATATGCTGTCTAATTGGAAATATGCCGTCTAATTGGAAATATGCCGTCTAATTGGAAATGAGCTGTCTAATTCTAATTAAAGCTGTGTGCTCTAATTGAAAATATACTGTCTAATTGAAAATATACCGTCTAATTGGAAATATGCTGTCTAATTGGAAATATGCTGTCTAATTCTAATTGAAAATATGCCGTCTAATTGGAAATATGCTGTCTAATTGGAAATATGCCGTCTAATTGGAAATATGCCGTCTAATTGGAAATGAGCTGTCTAATTCTAATTAAAGCTGTGTGCTCTAATTGAAAATATACTGTCTAATTGAAAATATACCGTCTAATTGGAAATATGCTGTCTAATTGGAAATATGCTGTCTAATTCTAATTGAAAATATGCCGTCTAATTGGAAATATGCTGTCTAATTGGAAATATGCTGTCTAATTCTAATTGAAAATATGCCGTCTAATTGGAAATATACTGTCTAATTGGAAATATACTGTCTAATTGGAAATATGCCGTCTAATTGGAAATATGCTGTCTAATTCTAATTGAAAATATGCTGTCTAATTGGAAATATGCTGTTTAATTGGAAATATACCGTCTAATTGGAAATATGCCGTCTCATTGGAAATATGCTGTCTAATTGGAAATATGCTGTCTAATTCTAATTGAAAATATGCTGTCTAATTGGAAATATACCGTCTAATTGGAAATATGCTGTCTAATTTGAAATGAACTGTCTAATTCTAAGTAAAGCTGTGTGCTCTAATTGAAAATATACCGTCTAATTGAAAATATGCTGTCTAATTGGAAATATACCGTCTAATTGGAAATATGCCGTCTCATTGGAAATATGCTGTCTAATTGGAAATATGCTGTCTAATTCTAATTGAAAATATGCCGTCTAATTGGAAATATGCTGTCTAATTGGAAATATGCTGTCTAATTGTAAATATGCTGTCTAATTCTAATTGAAAATATGCCGTCTAATTGGAAATATACTGTCTAATTGGAAATATGCTGTCTAATTTGAAATGAACTGTCTAATTCTAAGTAAAGCTGTGTGCTCTAATTGAAAATATACCGTCTAATTGAAAATATGCTGTCTAATTGGAAATATACCGTCTAATTGGAAATATGCCGTCTAATTGGAAATATGCCGTCTAATTGGAAATATGCCGTCTAATTGGAAATATACCGTCTAATCGGAAATATGCCGTCTAATTCTAATTGAACCCATGCGCTCTAATTGAATATATGCTGACTAATTAAAGCCGTGTGTTCTCTAACTGAATATATGCTGACTAATTGAAAATATCATGTCATTCTAATTTAAGCTGTGTGCTCTAATTGAAAAAATACTGTCTAATTAAAAATATACTGTCTAAATCGGGGGTCGGGGACCTTTTTGGCTGAGAGAGCCATGAAAGCCAAATATTTTAAAATGTATTTCCGTGAGAGCCATATAATATTTTTTAACACTGAATACAACTAAATGCATGCATTTTTTTTTATTAATAACATTTGTAGAGTACAATAAGTCTCCTATTATTTTGAATAACATTTTTTATTCTAACGCTAACCAATAATAAATAAAATACTTCTAATCAATAATGTGACTTCTTGAACAGGTGCGGTAAAAAAAATGGATGGATGGATTAAAATGCATATATTTTGAACATTATTTTTAACACTGTGATTACCAGCAAAATTATTCATTACTTATTGTGCTAAGATTGATCTGAGAGCCAGATGCAGTCATCAAAAGAGCCACATCTGGCTCTAGAGCCATAGGTTCCCTACCCCTGGTCTAAATGAAAATATACTGTCCAATTGAAAATTTGCTGTCTAATTAAAGGCTTGTGCTCTAATTGAAAATATACTGTTTAATTGAAAATACACTGACTAATTGAAGCTGTGCGCTCTAATTGAATAATGCTGTCTAATTCAAAATATGCTGTGTCATTCAAATTGAAGCTGTGCGTTCTAATTGAATATTTGCTGACTAATTAAAGCTGTATGCTCTAATTGAAAATATGCTGCCTAATTGAAAATATGCTGACTAATTAAAGGCCTACTGAAATGAGATTTTCTTATTTAAACGGGGATAGCAGGTCCATTCTATGTGTCATACTTGATCACTTCGCGATATTGCCATATTTTTGCTGAAAGGATTTAGTAGAGAACATCGACGATAAAGTTCGCAACTTTTGGTCGCTATTAAAAAAGCCTTGCCTGTACCGGAAGTGGCAGACGATGTGCTCGTGACGTCACTGGTGTGAGGGCTCCTCATATCTGAACATTGTTTATAATGTGAGCCACCAGGAGTAAGAGGAATTCGGACCGAGAAAGCGACGATTTCCCCATTAATTTGAGCGAGGATGAAAGATTTGTGGCTGAGGAAAGTTAGAGTGAAGCACTATAAAAAAACCTTGCCTGTACCGGAAGTAGCAGACGATGTGCGCATGACGTCACTGGTGTGAGGTCTCCTCACATCCTCACATTGTTTGTAATGTGAGCCACCAGCAGTAAGAGCAATTCGGACCGAGAAAGCGACGATTCCCCCATTAATTTGAGCGAGGATGAAAGATTTGTGGATGAGGAAAGTTAGAGTGAAGCACTATTAAAAAAAAACAAAAAAAACAAAAGGCGACGGCTCCAGGCGGCAGCAGTGGGAGAGTTTCAGATTTAATTAGACAGATTTACTTGGATAATTCTGGAAAAAAAACCTTATCTGCCTATTGTGTTAATAGTATTTTAGTGAGATTATAAAGTCATACCTGAAAGTCGGATGGCTGCAATGAACTTCCATGTCTCTGAGAAAAGCCAAGATCAGAGCTGCCTTTTTGAGCTGCAGGATGAGGTTGCGTAATCCACCCAAGCCGACTTAATATCACAATTTTCCCATCCAAAAACTTGCTGGTTGACGTAGAGAAACATGTTCGCATGACCGCCCTGTGTTAAAGCTTCCCAACAAACAAAGGAACACCGGCTGTGTTTCGGTTGCTAAAGGCAGCTGCAATCCACCGCTTTCCACCAACAGCATTCTTCTTTGACGTCTCCATTATTAATTGAATAAATTGCAAAAGATTCAGCAGCACAGATGTCCAAAATACTGTGTAATTGCGCGATGAAAAGAGACGACTTTTAGCCGTAAGTGGTGCTGGGCTAATATGTCCCCTCCAACAAATAACGTCACGAACACACGTCATCATTCCGCGACGTTTTCAACAGGAAACTCCGCGGGAAATTCTAAATTGTAATTTAGTCAACTAAAGCGGCCGTATTGGCATGTGTTGCAATGTTAATATTTCATCATTGATATATAAACTATCAGACTGCGTGGTCGGTAGTCGTGGGTTTCAGTAGGCCTTTAAAGCTGTGCACTCTAATGGAAAATGTGCTGACTAATTGAAGCTGTGCGCTCTAATTGAAATATCCTGTCTATTTGAAGCTGTGTGCTCTAATTGAAAATATGCTGCCTAATTGAAAATATGCTGACTAATTAAACCTGTGCGCTCTAATGGAAAATATGAATGAATGGTTTATTTTGAGCCATGCAAACAAAACAAGAGAATAACATAAAATACAAAAGAAATATATAAATGCATTATTTTTACACCTACATTGAAAACATTACATGTGACTAATCTTTTGTAGATGTCAAGATTGGCTCAAAAGGGAGTGGGAAGAAGTAAACTTATTAGGTCCCACCCCTATACATATACAATATATATTTACAATATATAATACAATAATATATATATAATATAATTCAGTTCAGTGGTTGCTGCGTAGATGCTATATATTATCCATATATAATACAATAAATATGCTGTCTAATTGAAGCTGTGTGCTCTGATTGAAATATGCTGCCTAATTGAAAATATGCTGACTAATTAAACCTGTGCGCTCTAATGGAAAATATGCTGTCTAATTGAAGCTGTGTGCTCTAATTGAAAATATGCTGTCTAATTGGAGTTGTGCATGGTAATTGAAAATATCCTGATTAATTAAAACTGTGCTATTTAATAGAAAATATGCTGTCCAATTGAAGGTGTGCGCTCTAATTGAAAATATACTGAGTAATTAAACCTGTGCGCTCTAATTGAAAATATACTGACTAATTGAAGCTGTGTGCTCTAATTAAAAATATGCTGTCTAATTGAAGCTGTGCGCTCTAATTGAAAATATGCCGCCTAATTGAAAATATGCTGACTAATCAAACCTGTGCGCTCTAATGGAAAATATGCTGTCTAATTGAAGCTGTGCGCTCTAATTGAAAATATCGTGTCTATTTGAAGCTGTGCGCTCTAATTGAAAATATGCTGCCTAATGGAAAATATGCTGACTAATTAAACCTGTGCGCTCTAATTGAAAATATGCTGTCTAATTAAAGCTGTGTGCTCTAATTGAAAATATACTGACTAATTGAAGCTGTGCGCTCTAATTGAAAATATGCCGCCTAATTGAAAATATGCTGACTAATTAAACCTGTGCGCTCTAATGGAAAATATGCTATCTAATTAAACCTGTGCGCTCTAATTGAAAATATGCTGTCTAATTAAAGCTGTGTGCTCTAATTGAAAATATACTGACTAATTGAAGCTGTGCGCTCTAATTAAAAATATGCTGTCTAATTAAACCTGTGCGCTCTAATTGAAAATATGCCGCCTAATTGAAAATATGCTGACTAATTAAACCTGTGTGCTCTAATGGAAAATATGCTGACTAATTAAACCTGTGCGCTCTAATTGAAAATATGCTGTCTAATTGAAGCTGTGCGCTCTAATTAAAAATATGCTGTCTAATTGAAGGTGTGCGCTCTAATTAAAAATATGCTGTCTAATTGAAGCTGTGCGCTCTAATTGAAAATATGCCGCCTAATTAAACCTGTGCGCTCTAATTAAAAATATGCTGTCTAATTGAAGGTGTGCGCTCTAATTAAAAATATGCTGTCTAATTGAAGCTGTGCGCTCTAATTAAAAATATGCTGTCTAATTGAAGGTGTGTGCTCTAATTGAAAATATGCTGTCTAATTGAAGGTGTGCGCTCTAATTAAAAATATGCTGTCTAATTGAAGGTGTGCGCTCTAATGGAAAAATATGCTGTCTAATTGAAGGTGTGCGCTCTAATGGAAAATATGAATGAATGAATGGTTTATTTTGAGCCATGCAAACAAAACAAGAGAATGACATTAAATACAAAATAAATATATAAATACATAATTTTTACATCTACATTGAAAACATTACATGTGACTAATCTTTTGTAGATGTCAAGATTGGCTCAAAAGGGAGTGGGAAGAAGTAAACTTATTAGGTCCCACCCCTATACATATACAATATATATATATACAATATATAATACAATAATATATGTAATATAATTCAGTTCAGTGGTTGCTGCGTAGATGTTATATATTATCTATATATAATACAATAAATATGCTGTCTAATTGAAGCTGTGCGCTCTAATTGAAAATATGCTGCCTAATTGAAAATATGCTGACTAATTAAACCTGTGCGCTCTAATGGAAAATATGCTGTCTAATTGAAGCTGTGTGCTCTAATTGAAAATATGCTGTCTAATTGAAGGTGTGCGCTCTAATTAAAAATATGCTGTCTAATTGAAGGTGTGCGCTCTAATGAAAAATATGCTGTCTAATTGAAGGTGTGCGCTCTAATTAAAAATATGCTGTCTAATTGAAGGTGTGCGCTCTAATTGAAAATATGCTGTCTAATTAAACCTGTGCGCTCTAATTGAAAATATGCTATCTAATTAAACCTGTGCGCTCTAATTGAAAATATGCTGTCTAATTAAAGCTGTGTGCTCTAATTAAAAATATACTGACTAATTGAAGCTGTGCGCTCTAATTAAAAATATACTGACTAATTGAAGCTGTGCGCTCTAATTAAAAATATGCCGCCTAATTGAAAATATGCTGACTAATTAAACCTGTGCGCTCTAATGGAAAATATACTGTCTAATTGAAGCTGTGTGCTCTAATTGAAAATATACTGTCTAATTGAAACTGTGCGTGGTAATTGAAAATAGGCTGAATAATTAAAGCTTTGTGCTCTAATTAAAAACAGGCTGACTAATTGAAGGTGTGCGCTCTAATTGAAAATATTCTGTCTAATTTGAAATCTGCTGTCCAACTGGAAATACGCAGTCTAGTAAAAAATATGCGGTCTAGTTGAAGCTATGCCACGCCACGCCTTGCCACGTTTGTATCTGACCGGCGTTGTTCTCCCATGTGCAGTCCGTGGTGGACGAGTGGATCGAGTCCTACAAACAGGACCGAGACTTGGCCCTGTTGGACCTCATCAACTTCTTCATCCAGTGTGCCGGCTGCAAGGGTAACAGACCGCCGCGGTCGAATGTGGGCAGCACGCGCAAGTCCTTAAACGCCACACTTGTTACTTGCACCAGGCACGGTCAGGATCGAGATGTTCCGGAACATGCAGAACGCCGAGATCATTCGCAAGATGACGGAGGAGTTCGACGAGGTAGCTGCCGCTCCAGTGCTAGGAAGTGTACTTTGTCGTAATAACGCCACCTTTGTGCCACCAGGACAGTGGTGATTACCCCCTCACCATGCCGGGCCCCCTGTGGAAAAAGTTCCGCTACAACTTCTGCGAGTTCATCTGCGTGCTCATCCGCCAGTGCCAGTACAGCATCATCTACGACGAGTACATGATGGACACCGTCATCTCCCTCCTCACGGGACTGTCCGACTCACAGGTCCGAGCCTTCAGACACACCTCCACGCTCGCTGGTAAGGACGCGCCTCTTGTGGGTTCAAGTCTTACTTTGAAGTACACTCAATCCTGACGAACTTACACTTAGACAAACTTTGATGATCCACAAGGGAAATTTTTCAACACAGTAGCTTAGTTACAAGGATGGAAAGTGTATCAATCAATCAATGTTTATTTATATAGCCCCAAATCACAAATGTCTCAAAGGACTGCACAAATCATTACGACTACAACATCCTCGGAAGAACCCACAAAAGGGCAAGGAAAACTCACACCCAGTGGGCAGGGAGAATTCACATCCAGTGGGACGCCAGTGACAATGCTGACTATGAGAAACCTTGGAGAGGACCTCAGAAGTGGGCAACCCCCCCCCTCTAGGGGACCGAAAGCAATGGATGTCGAGCGGGTCTAACATGATACTGTGAAAGTTCAATCCATAGTGGCTCCAAGACAGCCGCGAGAGTTCAGTTCAAAGCGGATCCAAGACAGCAGCTAGAGTCCCGTCCACAGGAAACCATCTCAAGCGGATCATCAGCGTAGAGATGTCCCCAACCGATACAGGCGAGCGGTCCATCCTGGGTCTCGACTCTGGACAGCCAGTACTTCATCCATGGTCATCGGACCGGACCCCCTCTACAAGGGAGGGGGGGACATAGGAGAAAGAAAAGAAGCGGCAGATCAACTGGTCTAAAAAGGAGGTCTATTTAAAGGCTAGAGTATACAGATGAGTTTTAAGGTAAGACTTAAGTGCTTCTGTAAGGATGGAAAGGACAATGCAGGTATAAATATCAATCAATCAATCAATCAATCAATGTTTATTTATATCGCCCCAAATCACAAATGTCTCAAAGGACTGCACAAATCATTACGACTACAACATCCTCGGAAGAACCCACAAAAGGGCAAGGAAAACTCACACCCAGTGGGCAGGGAGAAGTCACATCCAGTGGGACGCCAGTGACAATGCTGACTATGAGAAACCTTGGAGAGGACCTCAGATGTGGGCAACCCCCCCCCCCCCCCCTCTAGGGGACCGAAAGCAATGGATGTCGAGCGGGTCTAACATGATACTGTGAAAGTTCAATCCATAGTGGCTCCAACACAGCCGCGAGAGTTCAGTTCAAAGCGGATCCAAGACAGCAGCGAGAGTCCCGTCCACAGGAGACCATCTCAAGCGGAGGCGGATCAGCAGCGTAGAAATGTCCCCAATCGATACAGGCGAGCGGCCCATCCTGGGTCTCGACTCTGGACAGCCAGTACTTCATCCATGGTCATCGGACCGGACCCCCTCCACAAGGGAGGGGGGGACATAGGAGAAAGAAAAGAAGCGGCAGATCAACTGGTCTAAAAAGGAGGTCTATTTAAAGGCTAGAGTATACGGATGAGTTTTAAGGTGAGACTTAAATGCTTCTGTAAGGATGGAAAGGACAATGCAGGTATAAATATCAATCAATCAATCAATCAATCAATATTTATTTATATAGCCCCAAATCACAAATGTCTCAAAGGACTGCACAAATCATTACGACTACAACATCCTC
Organism: Nerophis ophidion; assembly: GCF_033978795.1. Taxonomy (NCBI): domain Eukaryota; kingdom Metazoa; phylum Chordata; class Actinopteri; order Syngnathiformes; family Syngnathidae; genus Nerophis; species Nerophis ophidion. The sequence continues at coordinate 7,771,253 of NC_084613.1, forward strand.
GGAAGAACCCACATAAGGGCAAGGAAAACTCACACCCAGTGGGCAGGGAGAATTCACATCCAGTGGGACGCCAGTGACAATGCTGACTATGAGAAACCTTGGAGAGGACCTCAGATGTGGGCAACCCCCCCCTCTAGGGGACCGAAAGCAATGGATGTCGAGCGGGTCTAACATGATACTGTGAAAGTTCAATCCATAGTGGCTCCAACACAGCCGCGAGAGTTCAGTTCAAAGCGGATCCTAAACAGCAGCGAGAGTCCCGTCCACAGGAGACCATCTCAAGCGGAGGCGGATCAGCAGCGTAGAGATGTCCCCAACCGATACAGGCGAGCGGTCCATCCTGGGTCTCGACTCTGGACAGCCAGTACTTCATCCATGGTCATCGGACCGGACCCCCTCCACAAGGGAGGGGGGGACATAGGAGAAAGAAAAGAAGCGGCAGATCAACTGGTCTAAAAAGGAGGTCTATTTAAAGGCTAGAGTATACGGATGAGTTTTAAGGTGAGACTTAAATGCTTCTGTAAGGATGGAAAGGACAATGCAGGTATAAATAGACTAGGTATAACAATGTAAAATATAACATATCTGCGAATATATACAATATATACTTAATATGTGTACAATATTATATATACAGATATAATATGTCTATAACATATACACAATATATACCAATTGCTATGTACACTATCACAGTATCAGAGGTGGGTAGTAACGCGCTACATTTACTCCGTTACATCTACTTGAGTAACTTTTGGGATAAACTGTACTTCTACGAGTAGTTTTTATGCAACATACTTTCACTTTTACTTGAGTATATTTATAAAGAAGAAACGCTACTTTTACTCCGCTCCATTCATCTACAATCAGCTCGTTACTCGCTACTTTTTTTTTTTTATCGATCTGTTAATGCACGTTTTGTTTGTTTTGATTTTGTCAGACACTCATTCAAAGTAGGAACTACGCATGCCTGCGTTTCACCAATCAAATGCAGTCACTGGTGACGTTGGACCAATCAAACAATACCAGGCGGTCACGTGACCGTCTCACGTCGAATCCGACCTAAAAAAGTTGAAAAACTTATTGGGGTGTTACCATTTAGTGGTCAATTGTACGGAATATGTACTGTACTGTGCAATCTACTAATAAAAGTTTCAATCAATCAATGAAAAGTGTAAAGGAAAAAAGACACTTTTTATTTCAACCGTACTTCCCGTCACAAGCCTAAAGACTGATCGCACATTCCTGTCTTCACAATAAAAGCGCCGCTTCATCGCGCCTGCGCTAACAAAATAAGAGTCTCCAAAAGCCGGCGCAAACAAGCGAGCAAGGTACGGAGTTTGCCGGCAATGTGTTTCCTGTAAAGTGTATAAAAACCAATATGGAAGCTGGACAAATAAGATGCCAAAAACCAACGACTTTCATGTGGTATTAGACCGAAAACAGGAACTTTTTTTTCTCCTCCATTTGAAAATGTGGACATTATCAGCACTATACTGTCTGATTCCAATCAATGCAAGTCATCAGAATCAGGTAATATATCAACTTATATTCTTGTCTTCATGAAAGATAGGAATCTATATGTTAAACATGCATATATATTCATTAAACACCTATAACATTAAAAGCGTTACTAAAACGACCTTCTTTCATCTCCGTAATATCGCTAAAATTCGCTCCATTTTGTCCACTAAAGACGCCGAGATCATTATCCATGCGTTTGTTACGTCTCGTCTCGATTACTGTAACGTATTATTTTCGGGTCTCCCCATGTCTAGCATTAAAAGATTACAGTTGGTACAAAATGCGGCTGCTAGACTTTTGACAAGAACAAGAAAGTTTGATCACATTACGCCTGTACTGGCTTCCTGTGCACTTAAGATGTGACTTTAAGGTTTTACTACTTACGTATAAAATACTACACGGTCTAGCTCCATCCTATCTTGCCTATTGTATTGTACCATATGTCCCGGCAAGAAATCTGCGTTCAAAAGACTCCGGCTTATTAGTGATTCCTAGAGCCCAAAAAAAGTCTGCGGGCTATAGAGCGTTTTCTGTTCGGGCTCCAGTACTCTGGAATGCCCTCCCGGTAACAGTTCGAGATGCTACCTCAGTAGAAGCATTTAAGTCTCACCTTAAAACTCATCTGTATACTCTAGCCTTTAAATAGACCTCCTTTTTAGACCAGTTGATCTGCCGCTTGTTTTCTTTGTCCTATGTCCCCCCCTCCCTTGTGGAGGGGGTCCGGTCCGATGACCATGGATGAAGTACTGGCTGTCCAGAGTCGAGACCCAGGATGGACCGCTCGTCGGGACCCAGGATGGACCGCTCGCCTGTATCGGTTGGGGACATCTCTATGCTGCTGATCCGCTTGAGATAGTTTCCTGTGGACGGGACTCTCGCTGCTGTCTTGGATCCGCTTTGAACTGAACTCTCGCGGCTGTGTTGGAGCCACTATGGATTGAACTTTCACAGTATCATGTTAGACCCGCTCGACATCCATTGCTTTCGGTCCCCTAGAGGGGGGGGGGGTTGCCCACATCTGAGGTCCTCTCCAAGGTTTCTCATAGTCAGCATTGTCACTGGCGTCCCACTGGATGTGAATTCTCCCTGCCCACTGGGTGTGAGTTTTCCTTGCCCTTTTGTGGGTTCTTCCGAGGATGTTGTAGTCGTAATGATTTGTGCAGTCCTTTGAGACATTTGTGATTTGGGGCTATATAAATATAAATAAACATTAAACATTAAACATTTCAACAAAAACGGCAAAATAAAAAACTATAAATTATATACTATATACTATAGATATATATATATATATGATATGTGTTTGTATGTATATATGAGGTGGATCACCTCGACTTGGTCATTTATTAAGTAATTGATTAACGTTGAAAAACTTATTGGAGTGTTACCATTTAGTGGTCAATTGTAGGGAATATGTACTGTACTGTGCAATCTACTAATACAAGTTTCAATCAATCAATCAATCAATCAATCAATAAAGGCCTACTGAGCCTATGGTGCTGTTAGGTTATTGTGGCTCAATTTGCCTTAATTTATTTTTTTTAATGTATTGTTATTCAATAAATATTATTGTTTTAGTTGCTTAAGAGATATTCCTGGCTCTGAATTTGCTCATGGCTATTTTTATGTTTTTGTGCATTATTAGTTGCCGTAATCATTAAACAAACAGGTTACTCATCAGTTACTCAGTACTTGAGTAGTTTTTTCACAACATACTTTTTACTTTTACTCAAGTAAATATTTGGATGACTAATCCTTACTTTTTACTTGAGTAATAAGTCTCTAAAGTAACAGTACTCTTACTTGAGTACAATTTCTGGCTACTCTACCCACCTCTGCAAAGTATATTTGGCAGCCCCAGCATAAAAAAGAGAGTTAGTCCAGCAGAAAATAGAATATAGAACACTATTGTTACGAAAGCCAAGAGCAGTGAAGTTGTCACCTTGTGTAAATGGTCAATAAAAAGAGAATGAGATCCGCCCGGAGTTCCTTAAGGCTCTGGATGCTGTGGGGCTGTCTTGGTTGACAAGACTCTGCAGCATCGCGTGGACATCGGGGGCGGTACCTCTGGATTGGCAGACCGGGGTGGTGGTCCCTCTCTTTAAGAAGGTGGACCGGAGGTTGTGTTCCAACTATCGTGGGATCACACTCCTCAGCCTTCCCGGTAAGGTTTATTCAGGTGTACTGGAGAGGAGGCTACGTCGGATAGTCGAACCTCGGATCCAGGAGGAACAGTGTGGTTTTCGTCCTGGTCGTGGAACTGTGGACCAGCTCTATACTCTCGGCAGGGTTCTTGAGGGTGCATGGGAGTTTGCCCAACCAGTCTACATGTGCTTTGTGGACTTGGAGAAGGCATTCGACCGTGTCCCTCGGGAAGTCCTGTGGGGAGTGCTCAGAGAGTATGGGGTATCGGACTGTCTTATTGTGGCAGTCCGCTTCCTGTATGATCAGTGTCAGAGCTTGGTCCGCATTGCCGGCAGTAAGTCGAACACGTTTCCAGTGAGGGTTGGACTCCGCCAAGGCTGTCCTTTGTCACCGATTTTGTTCGTAACTTTTATGGACAGAATTTCTAGGCGCAGCCAAGGCGTTGAGGGGTTCCGGTTTGGTGGCCGCGGGATTTGGTTTCTGTTTTTTGCAGATGATGTGGTCCTGATGGCTTCATCTGACCGGGATCTTCAGCTCTCGCTGGATCGGTTCGCAGCCGAGTGTGAAGCGACCGGAATGAGAATCAGCACCTCCAAGTCCGAGTCCATGGTTCTCGCCCCGAAAAGGGTGGAGTGCCATCTCCGGGTTGGGGAGGAGACCCTGCCCCAAGTGGAGGAGTTCAAGTACCTAGGAGTCTTGTTCACGAGTGGGGGAAGAGTGGATCGTGAGATCGACAGGCGGATCGGTGCGGCGTCTTCAGTAATGCGGACGTTGTACCGATCTGTTGTGGGGAAGAAGGAGCTGAGCCGGAAGGCAAAGCTCTCAATTTACCGGTCGATCTACGTTCCCATCCTCACCTATGGTCATGAGCTTTGGGTCATGACCGAAAGGATAAGATCACGGGTACAAGCGGCCCAAATGAGTTTCCTCCGCCGGGTGGCGGGGCTCTCCCTTAGAGATAGGGTGAGAAGCTCTGCCATCCGGGAGGAACTCAAAGTAAAGCCGCTGCTCCTCCACATGGAGAGGAGCCAGATGAGGTGGTTCGGGCATCTGGTCAGGATGCCACCCGAACGCCTCCCTAGGGAGGTGTTTAGGGCACGTCCAACCGGTAGGAGGCCACGGGGAAGACCCAGGACACGTTGGGAAGACTATGTCTCCCGGCTGGCCTTAGGCTGCTGCCCCCGCGACCCGACCTCGGATAAGCGGAAGATGATGGATGGATGGATGAATAGACTGCAAGGACAAGATATTAACATTTGAAGTGGTAAACGTTATTTTTTGCAAATATCAGCTCACTTGGAATTTGATGCCTGCAACATGTTTCAAAAAAGCAGGCACAAGTGGCAAAAAAAGACTGAGAAAGTTGAGGAATGCTCATCAAACACTTATTTGGAACATGCCACAGGTGAACAGGCTAATTGGGAACAGGTGGGTGCCGTGATTGGCGATAAAAGCAGCTTCCAGGAAATGCTCACTCATTCACAAACAAGGACAGGGCGAGGGTCACCACTTTGTCAACGAATGCCTGAACCAATTGTTTAAGAACAACATTTCTCAACAAGCTATTGCAAAGAATTTAAGGATTTCACCCTCTACGCTCCGTAATATCATCAAAAGGTTCAGAGAATCTGGGGAAATCACTGCACGTAAGCCATGATATTACGCACCTTGGGTCCTTCAGGCAATACTGCATCAAAAAGCCACATCAGTGTGTAAATGATATCACCACATAGGCTCAGGAACACTTCAGAAAACCCCTGTCAGTAACTACAGTTGGTTGCCACATCTGTAAGGGCAAGTTAAAACTCTACTATGCAACGCCAAAGCCATTTATCAACAACACCCAGAAACAATGCCGGCTTCGCTGGGCCCGAGCTCATTTAAGATGGACTGATGCAAAGTGGAAAAGTGTTCTGTGGTCTGACGAGTCCATAGAAACGGTGGACGTCGGGTCCTCCGGACCAAAGAGGAAAAGAACCATCCGGAGTGTTCTAGGGTGAAAGTGTAAAAGTCAGCATGTGTGATGGTATGGGGGTGTATTAGTGGCCAAGGTATGGGTAACTTACACATCTGTGAAGGCACCATTAATGCTGAAAGGTACATACGGCTTTTGGAGCAACATATGTTGTTATCATGGACGCCCCTGCTTATTTCAGCAAGACATTGCCAAACCACATGTTACAACAGCGTGGCTTCATATTAAGAGTGCGGGTACTAGACTGGCCTGCCTGTAGTCCAGACCTGTTGACCTGTCCTATTGAAAATGTGTGGCGCATTATGATGCCTAAAAAAACCCAATGGAGACCTTAACTGTTGAACAACTTTTAAACATGTTTTAAAACGTGTTTAAAGGGGCCACAAAAATGTCCCCCACAGACAGAAGTAGTGTTTTTGAAAATGTGTTTAAAAGGGCCACTAAAATGTCCCACACAGACAAAAGTAGTGTTTTTAAAACGTGTTTTAAGGGGCCACACAAATGTCCCTCACAGACAAAAGTATTGTTTTAAAACTTGTATAAAGGGACCCCAAAAATGTCCTCCACAGACAAAAGTAGTGTTATAAAACGTGTTTAAAGAGGCCACAAAAATGTCCACGACCGACAAAAGTAGTGTTTTATAACGTGCTTAAAAAGGGCCACTAAAATTTCCCCCACTGACAAAAGTAGTGTTATGAAACGTGTTTAAAGGGGCCACTAAAATGTCTCCCACAGACAAAAGTAGTGTTTTAAAAAGGGCCACTAAAATGTCCCCCACAGACAAAAGTAGTGTTATAAAACGTGTTTAAAGGGGCCACAAAAATGTCCCTGACAGACAAAAGTAGTGTTTTATAACGTGCTTAAAAAGGGCCACTAAAATGTCCTCCACAAACAAAAGAAGTGTTATAAAATTTGTTTAAAGGGGCCACAAAAATGTCCCCCACAGACAAAAGTAGTGTTTTAAAACGTGCTTAAAAAGGGCCACTAAAATGTCCCCCACAGACAAAAGAAGTGTTATAAAATGTGTTTAAAGGGGCCACTAAAATGTCTCCCACAGACAATAATGTTTTAAAACGTGCTTAAAAAGGGCCACTAAAATGTCCCCCACAGACAAAAGTAGTGTTATGAAACGTGTTTAAAGGGGCCACAAAAATGTCCCCCACAGACAAAAGTAGGGGTTTTAAAACGTGTTTTAAGGGGCCACAAAAATGTCCCTCACAGACAAAAGTATTGTTTTAAAACTTGTATAAAGGGACCCCAAAAATGTCCTCCACAGACAAAAGTAGTGTTATGAAACGTGTTTAAAGGGGCCACAAAAATGTCCCCGACAGACAAAAGTAGTGTTTTATAACGTGCTTAAAAAGGGCCAGTAAAATGTCCCCCACAGACAAAAGTAGTGTTTTATAATGTGCTTAAAAAGGGCCACTAAAATGTCCCCCACTGACAAAAGTAGTGTTATAAAATGTGTTTAAAGGGGCCACTAAAATGTCTCCCACAGACAAAAGTAGTGTTATAAAATGTGTTTGAAGGGGCCACTAAAATGTCTCCCACAGACAAAAGCAGTGTTATAAAACGTGTTTAAAGGGGCCACAAAAATGTCCCCGACAGACAAAAGTAGTGTTTTATAACGTGCTTAAAAAGGGCCACTAAAATTTCCCCCACTGACAAAAGTAGTGTTTTAAAACGTGCTTAAAAATGGCCACTAAAATGTCCCCCACAGACAAAAGAAGTGTTATAAAACGTGTTTAAAGGGGCCACTAAAATGTCTCCCACAGACAAAAGTAGTGTTTTAAAACCTGCTTAAAAAGGGCCACTAAAATGTCCCCCACAGACAAAAGTAGTGTTATAAAACGTGTTTAAAGGGGCCACAAAAATGTCCCCGACAGACAAAAGTAGTGTTTTATAACGTGCTTAAAAAGGGCCACTAAAATGTCCCCCACTGACAAAAGTAGTGTTTTAAAACGTGCTTAAAAAGGGCCACTAAAATGTCCCCCACAGACAAAAGTAGTGTTTTATAACGTGCTTAAAAAGGGCCACTAAAATGCCCCCCCCAGACAAAAGTAGTGTTTTAAAACGTGCTTAAAAAGGGCCACTAAAATGTCTCCCACAGACAAAAGTAGTGTTTTAAAACATGCTTAAAAAGGGCCACTAAAATGTCCCCCAAAGACAGAAGAAGTGTTTTAAAACGTGCTTAAAAATGGCCACTAAAATGTCCACCCCAGACAAAAGTAGTGTTTTAAAACGTGCTTAAAAAGGGGCCACTAAAATGTACCCCACAGACAAAAGTGGTGTTTTAAAACATGCTTAAAAAGGGCCACTAAAATGTCCCCCAGAGACAAAAGAAGTGTTATAAAATGTGTTTAAAGGGGCCACAAAAATGTCCCCCACAGACAAAAGTAGTGTTATAAACATGCTTAAAGGGGCCACAAAAATGTCCCCGACAGACAAAAGTAGTGTTTTAAAACGTGCTTAAAAAGGGCCACTAAAATGTCCCCCACAGACAAAAGTAGTGTTTTATAACGTGCTTAAAAAGGGCCACTAAAATGTCCCCCACAGACAAAAGTAGTGTTTTAAAACGTGCTTAAAAATGGCCACTAAAATGTCCACCCCAGACAAAAGTAGTGTTTTAAAACGTGCTTAAAAAGGGCCACTAAAATGTCCCCCACAGACAAAAGTAGTGTTTTATAACGTGCTTAAAAAGGGCCACTAAAATGTCCCCCACAGACAAAAGTAGTGTTTTAAAACGTGCTTAAAAATGGCCACTAAAATGTCCACCCCAGACAAAAGTAGTGTTTTAAAACGTGCTTAAAAAGGGCCACTAAAATGTCTCCCACAGACAAAAGTAGTGTTATAAAATGTGTTTAAAGGGGCCACAAAAATGTCTCCCACAGACAAAAGTAGTGTTATAAACATGCTTAAAGGGGCCACTAAAATGTCCCCCACTGACAAAAGTAGTGTTTTAAAATGTGCTTAAAAGGGGCCACTAAAATGTCCCCCACAGACAAAAGTAGTGTTATAAACATGCTTAAAGGGGCCACTAAAATGTCCCCCACTGACAAAAGTAGTGTTTTAAAATGTGCTTAAAAGGGGCCACTAAAATGTCCCCCACAGACAAAAGTAGTGTTATAAACATGCTTAAAGGGGCCACTAAAATGTCCCCCACAGACAAAAGTAGTGTTTTAAAACGTGTTTAAAGGAGCCACAAAAATGTCCCCGACAGACAAAAGTAGTGTTTTATAACATGCTTAAAAAGGGCCTCTAAAATGTCCCCCACTGACAAAAGTAGTGTTTTAAAACGTGCTTAAAAAGGGCCACTAAAATGTCCCCCACAGACAAAAGAAGTGTTATAAAATGTGTGTAATGGGGCCACTAAAATGTCTCCCACAGACAAAAGTAGTGTTATAAAACGTGTTTAAAGGGGCCACAAAATGTCCCCGACAGACAAAAGTAGTGTTTTATAACGTGCTTAAAAAGGGCCACTAAAAAGGCCCACTAAAATGTCCCCCACAGACAAAAGTAGTGTTTTAAAACGTGCTTAAAAAGGGCCACTAAAATGTCCTCCACAAACAAAAGTAGTGTTATAAAACGTGTTTAAAGGAGCCACAAAAATGTCCCCGACAGACAAAAGTAGTGTTTTATAACGTGCTTAAAAAGGGCCACTAAAATGTCCCCCACTGACAAAAGTAGTGTTTTAAAACGTGCTTAAAAGGGGCCACTAAAATGTCCCCCACAGACAAAAGTAGTGTTATAAACATGCTTAAAGGGGCCACTAAAATGTCTCCCACAGACAAAAGTAGTGTTATGAAACTTGTTTAAAGGGGCCACTAAAATGTCCCCCACAGACAAAAGTAGTGTTATAAACATGCTTAAAGGGGCCACTAAAATGTCCCCCACAGACAAAAGTAGTGTTATGAAACTTGTTTAAAGGGGCCACTAAAATGTCCCCCACAGACAAAAGTAGTGTTCTCAAACCTGCCTATAGGGGCCACTTGACTTGAGTGCTGGCTATAGACCGCTTTGACTGTGTCCCCTGTTTCCATGGCAGCGATGAAACTCATGACGGCGCTGGTGAACGTGGCCCTCAACCTGAGCATCCACCAGGACAACACGCAGCGGCAGTATGAGGCGGAGAGGAACAAGATGGCCGGCAAGCGCGCCAACGAGAAGCTGGAGCTGCTGCTGCAGAAGAGGAAGGAGGTAGGCCATCGCTAGTGTTGTTTTCTTTTCACAGCCTGAAGCAGATTGTTCACCTTTGTGTCCACGCAGCTTCAAGAAAACCAGGATGAGATTGAGAACATGATGAACTCCATCTTTAAAGGCATATTTGTGCATCGCTACAGGTAATATTCTTCTTTATGTTGGCCACACCCACTAACATGTACTCGGCAGTCATTGTAGCGGCGAACAGCTGTCTTGTCAGCTGATGCGCTAGCAACCAGGTTGCCAAACCCCACTTAATACAATCATAATTTATCATAGAGCACATCCGCACCAAGGCAACCTCGGGTAATGTACATAATTTGGTATTAGTTTGGCCAGTCGGCTTCTATAATCAGGATAGGATAAGATAGATAGGTCTTTATTGTCATTGCACAAGTACACTCAAACTTTGTTTTCAGCACAAACAAAACAAGATGAGACAAACAGTGTACCATTACGTCGATGGCGAGCTACCAGTCGACCGCGGGGGGTGTGTCAGTCGATCTCCAGCCAGGCTTTTAAAAAAAAATAGACCTAAAAATGAGTGATCGTCAATCTTCACCAAGACGTCACTTAAATGACATTCACGGTACCGGAGGGTCTTGTGAGATGACGCTGGCTGCTGCAAGATCATTATTATGAAAATATGACCGAGAGGAAGGCGAGAAACACTTTTTATTTCGACAGACTCTCGCGCCGTACCTTCCGTCAAAACTCTAAAGGCCGACCGCACATTTCCTAGCTTCACAATAAAAGCCCTGCTTCATGCTGCCTGCGCTAACTGAATACAGAGTCTCGGAAAACTGGCGTGCACAAGCGATCCCTCAGAAAGCTGATGTGCACGCCAGCTTTCCGAGACGTTTATTTTGTTAGCGCAGACAGCATGAAGCAGGGCTTTTATTGTGAAGATAGGAAATGTGCAGTCGGCCTTTAGAGTTTTGACGGAAGGGACGGCGCGAAAGTCTGTTGAAATAAAAAGTGTTTCTCGCCTTCCTCTCTGTCATTTTTTCATAATAATGAACTGGCAGCAGCCAGCGTCATCTCACAAGACCCTCGGGTGCCGTGAATGTCAATCAAGCAAGCTACGGAATTTGCCGCCAATGTTTTTCTTGTAAAGTGTATGGAAGCTGGATGAATTAGATGCCAAAAACCAACCACTTTCATGTGGTATTGTACAGAAAGGACAACTTTTTTTTCTCCTCCATTTGAAAATGTGGGCGTTGTCATCATTACTGTCTGATTCCAATCAATGCAAGTCATCAGAATCAGGTAATACACCAACTTATATTCTTGTCTTCGTGAAAGAAAGACATCTATATGTGTTACACATGCTTGTATTATCATTAAACACATTTAACTTGTTTACAAAAATGTCTCTTTCATAAATAAATAAATATAAATGATATATATAAATGAGGTAGATCCCCTCGAGTTGGTCAATTGAAAAGTAGCTCGCCTGCAGAAAAAGTGTGGGCACCCCTGGTGTGCAGGGTTACAGAACAGGACTGCTGATGGGTCGCCACAAGGCGCCCCGTAAAAGATGGGGGAAAAGGTAAACGCTGGGAAAGGATGAGTAAAAAAATACAATCTTAGGAGCCCAGTCTGGACTGGGAAAAAAACCTACGTAGCAAAGCACATGTACATATTACAACGTACATCTCCAGGTATCTAGCAACAGAAGGGAGGGAGTGGGGGGCCGTGGTGGCAGGCTGCAGCTCTCAGGCGCTGCCCATTAGTCCATCACCCCTATGAGATTTGCGTCGAGGACTTTGGATGGAGGGTGAAGTATGTGTGGCATATATATTTTTTGTGGATGCATGTGTGTGTGTGTAAGCCTGCAGCGTGTCTCTGTTCCGCGGCCTTGATGTCGTGCAGCCGCCAGTCAGTCCAAAGTCAACAACAACAGGTGTGTGTCCATGAGAAACAAGAATCAATCAATCAATCAATGTTTACTTATATAGCCCTAAATCACTAGTGTCTCAAAGGGCTGCACAAACCACCACGACATCCTCGGTAGGCCCACATAAGGGCAAGGAAAACTCACACCCAGTGGGACATCGGTGACAATGATGACCCAGTGGGACGTCGGTGACAATAATGACTATGAGAACCTTGGAGAGGAGGAAAGCAATGGATGTCGAGCGGGTCTAACATGATGCTGTGAAAGTTCAATTCATAATGGATCCAACACAGTCGCGAGAGTCCAGTCCAAAGCGGATCCAACACAGCAGCGAGAGTCCCGTTCACAGCGGAGCCAGCAGGAAACCATCCCAAGCGGAGGCGGATCAGCAGCGCAGAGATGTCCCCAGCCGATACACAGGCAAGCAGTACATGGCCACCGGATCGGACCGGACCCCCTCCACAAGGGAGAGTGGGACATAGAAGAAAAAGAAAAGAAACGGCAGATCAACTGGTCTAAAACGGGAGTCTATTTAAAGGCTAGAGTATACAAATGAGTTTTAAGGTGAGACTTAAATGCTTCTACTGAGGTGGCATCTCGAACTGTTACCGGGAGGGCATTCCAGAGTACTGGAGCCCGAACGGAAAACGCTCTATAGCCCGCAGACTTTTTTTGGGCTTTGGGAATCACTAACAAGCCGGAGTCCTTTGAACGCAGATTTCTTGCCGGGACATATGGTACAATACAATCGGCAAGATAGGATGGAGCTAGACCGTGTAGTATTTTATACATAAGTAGTAAAACCTTAAAGTCACATCTTAAGTGCACAGGAAGCCAGTACAGGCGTAATGTGATCAAACTTTCTTGTTCTTGTCAAAAGTCTAGCAGCCGCATTTTGTACCAACTGTAATCTTTTAATGCTAGACATGGGGAGACCTGAAAATAATACGTTACAGTAGGGAGTTTGTTGCGTCTTCGCCGCACTGTCCTTCGGGAGAGTCTCCAAGCCAGGGAAAGAATCCAAGTTAGAATGTTTCTTATGCCAGTGAAAATAACATTTGCTTTTCACTCTAAATTGTCTATGACTGGTCCTCAAATTCATCCTGCAGGGCAGACAGTCAGACACGTCAAAAACAAGATTATGCTCCAAATAATCCAAGTTTTTACTAATACCTCAGATATTTGTGCAAGAAGCAGTAAGGAGGTCCTGAGTAAACAGGTTTTTAAAAGGAAAGTAATAATTTATCTGAGTCTGTAAATTAGTTTGCTAGGCGATGATTTTTGTTTGGTTTTGTATTGTGTAGTCATATTTATATGGTAATTATTATTCTGTGACTGTAAATATTTGCTTGTTTTCTTATTGATGCTTTCATTTTTTTCTGTATTGCATAGTTATATTTATATACTTTTACGTGTGATTGTATTGAGTTTGTGGACCACAGGAAGACTAGTGGGTTGTTGTGGCAACCAGCTAATGGGGATCCTTAATCAAAATCAAATCAAAAGTGGTAAAGGAATGGCTTAATCAGGCTAGAATGAAGGTTTTACCTGTATAATGACCTTCCCAAAGTCCTGACTTAAAAGTGTGGACTAGAGATGCGCGGTTTGCGGTCTCATCCGCGGAGTCAGCGGATAAACCGCGGGTCGGGCGGGGGACATGACGAAAAAATAGATTTTGATTAGATTCGGGCGGGTGGCGGTTGAACCATTCGGAAATATTTGATATACACGGTTCAGGGATCGGTATCCTTTACCATTCAAAGAGCCATTTAGGACCTGTGTCACAAAGCGAAGAAGACAATAGGAGACGCAAACATTCTCTAGAATGACTGCCGGCAGTCACCAAGTTAATAAGTATTAGGGCGTGCTATGAAGCCATTGGCTTTGTCGCCTTCTACAACATGTACGATCTGATTGTCAGTCCAGCAACACGTTGTGTGTGGCTTCCACAGACACACGCACACGACTGCAAGGCATACTGGGTGACACAGAGTACACTAATGGTTGTGATATAAACAATTTTAACACTCTTAGCAATATGCGCCACGCTGTGAAGCCACACCAAAAAAGAATGACAAACACATTTCGGGAGAACATCCTCACAATAACACAACATAAACGCAACACAACAAATATCCAGAATCCTTTGCATCCATGACACTTCCTGAATATACTTTATAAAGTATAAAAAAATAAATAAATAAAAGATAAAAAATTGTGAATGTGAGATAAAATGTCAAAATTATGAAATTAAAATCCAAAACAATGAGTTAAATAAAAAGTTAAACTTGTATCAAAAAATAAAAATAGATAAAAGATCAATCCATCCATCCATTTCCTACCGATTATTCCCTTTGGGGTCGCGGGGGACGCTGGTGCCTATCTCAGCTACAATCGGGCGGAAGGCAGAGTACACCCTGGACAAGTCGTCAAAATCAAAACATCAGGAATGTGAGATAGAATGTGGAAATTTTTAAATTAAAGTCCAAAACAATGAGATAAAAAGTCAAACTTGCGATAAATCAAAATTAGGAAATTAAAAGTCAAAAGCATGAAAAACATTTCCAAATTATTAAATATTAAGCCATAATGATGATAAAGTGAAATTATGACATAAAAAAGCATGATTACGAGATAAAAAGGACGAAATTATGAAATAAAAAGTCTAAAATAGGTAAGAACTTCTATGAGATGAAGTCAAAAATATCGGATAAAAGTCAAAATAATTGGATGAAAAGTGATCATTATTTGGTAAAAAAAGAAAAAAATTGATAAAAAGTAGAAAAAAATGAATAAATAAAAGATAGAAAATCGCGAATGTGAGATAAAATGTCAAAATTATGAAATTAAAATCCAAAACAATGAGATAAAAAGTTAAACTTGCGATAAGTCAAAATTAGGTAATTAAAAGTGAAAAGTATGAGAAAAAAACGTCAAAATAATTAAATATTAAGTCATAATTGATGACAAGTTGGAATTGTGACACAAAAAGCATGATTGTGAGATAAAAAAGACATTTTGAGATAAAAGATTAAATAAAATGTGATAATTATTTGATAATTATTCGAAATTATTAGATAAAAGGTCAAATAAATAAAAAAAATAAAATCTAAAAATCATGAATATGAGATAAAATGTCAACATTTTTAAATTAAAGTCCAAAACAATGAGATGAAAAGTCAAACTCCTGAATATACTTTACACCCTCGCTAGCAACAATCACCCCCCCCCCCCGTGCGTTGGTAAGGTGGGCGGGGTTGGGGGTGTAAAATATATTTAGGGTGTGTCACGGATGCAAAGGATTCTGGGTATTTGTTGTGTTGTGTTTATGTTGTGTTACTGTGAGGATGTTCTCCCGAAATGTGTTTGTCATTATCGTTTGGTGTGGCTTCACAGCGTGGCGCATATTAGTAAGTGTTAAAATTGTTTATATCACAACCATCAGTGTACTCTGTGTCACCCAGTATGCCTTTCAATCTTGTACGTGTGATTGCGGAAGCTCCACACAACAGGCTGCTGGACTGGCATGCAGTTTGTACATGTTGTTGAAGGTGTCAAAGGCAATAGCTTCACAGCACGCCCTTATCTTCGTCATCAGGATGAACACCATTGGATATTCGCGAGAACGCTAGCGGCTCCCATTGTCTTTTTTTATTCTGTGAAACGAGTTTAAATAGCTCTTTGAGTGGTAAAGGTGGCCGACCTCTGATGTATTTCAACGGGCGGGCGGTCGCGGTTCTGATAAAATGTTGGTTCGGGTGGATGACGACTTTGGTGATGCGGTTGCGGATGCTATAATTGCCTATCCGCGCATCTGTAGTGTGGACAATGCTGAAGAAACAAGTCGATGTCCGACATTGCTGTATGTATACTTTTGATTGCGCACATTTTCAGTAGAGCCATAATAAATTCATAAAAGAAGCAAACTTCATAAATGTTTTTTGTGAGCAACATGTGCTCCAATCACTACATCACAAAAAAATAAGAGTTGTAGAAACGATTGGAAACGCCAGACAGCCATGACATCATGTTCTTTTACAAGTAAACTTTTAACCGCCACCGATCCTTTCCTCCCAGAGATGCCATCGCCGAGATCCGAGCCATCTGCATCGAGGAGATCGGCGTATGGATGAAGATGTACAGCGACGCCTTCCTAAACGACAGCTACCTGAAGTACGTCGGCTGGACGCTACACGACCGGGTGAGTTCCGTAGAAATCACAGCGCTGTTTCCATTTCCTGTTGCTTAACCTGCACCACTCTGGCGTTCAGCAAGGCGAGGTGCGTCTCAAGTGCCTGAAAGCGCTGCAGAACCTGTACACCAACCGCGACTTGTTCCCCAAGCTGGAGCTTTTTACCAACCGCTTCAAGGTGACGCCAACACAGCACTGGCCAGAAAAGAGTGGAATTGTTATTTTTCTTCTGTCATGACAGGACCGTATCGTCTCCATGACGCTGGACAAGGAGTACGACGTGGCCGTAGAGGCCATCCGACTAGTCACTCTCATCCTGCAGTCAGTAGATCCTTTTATTCGTTTCATTTGCTCCACTCCCACAGCTGTCACAACACTCCTGTTATTTGCAGGGGGAGTGAGGACGCTCTGTCCAATGAGGACTGCGAGAACGTCTACCACCTGGTCTACTCTGCCCACAGGCCCGTGGCTGTGGCCGCTGGCGAGTTCCTGCACAGAAAGTGAGTCCGTATGGCCCGCAGCTCAGTATTTAACAGTTATCATTATTTGGTAAAAAAAAGAAAAAATTGATAAAAAGTAGAAAAAAATAAATAAATAAAAGATAGAAAATCGTGAATGTGAGATAAAATGTGGAAATTATTAAATTAAAGTCCAAAACAATGAGATAAAAAGTCGAACTTGCGATAAATCAAAATTAGGAAATTAAAAGTCAAAAGCATGAAAAAAAAGTCAAAATTATTAAATATTAAGCCATAATAATGATAAAGTGAAATTATGACATAAAAAAGCATGATTACGAGATAAAAAAGACGAAATTATGAAATAAAAAGTCTAAAATAGGTAAGAACTTCTATGAGATGAAGTCAAAAATATGGGATAAAAGTCAAAATAATTGGATGAAAAGTGATCATTATTTGGTAAAAAAAAAAAAAAAATGTAATAAAATGTATGAAATAATAAATAAATAAAAGATAAAAAAATCGTGAATGTGAGATAAAATGTCAAAATTATGAAATTAAAATCCTAAACAATTGAGATAAAAAGTTAAACTTGCGATAAGTCAAAATTAGGTAATTAAAAGTGAAAAGTATGAGAAAAAAAAACGTCACAATAATTAAATATTGAGTCATAATTGATGACAAGTTGGAATTGTGACACAAAAAGCATGATTGTGAGATAAAAAAGGCATTTTGAGTTAAAAGATTAAATAAAAGGTGATAATTATTTGATAATTAATCGAAATTATGAGATAAAAGGTAAAATAAATAAAACATTTAAAGTCTAAAAATCATGAACATGAGATAAAATGTCAACATTTTTAAATTAAAGTCCGAGACAATGAGATGAAAAGTCAAACTCGCGACAAATCAAAATTTATGAGATAAAAAAAGACGAAAAGATGAAAAGTCAAAAATATGGGATAAAAAGTCAAAATAATTGGATGAAAAGTGATCATTAGTTGGTTAAAAAAAAGAGACAAAAGGTATAAAAAAATTAATAAATAAAAGATAAAAAATCAACAAATCATGAATATGAGATAAAACGTCAAAATTATGAAATTAAAATCCTAAACAATGAGATAAAATGTCGAACTTGCGATGAATCAAAATTAGGAAATCCATCCATTCATCCATTTTCTACTGCTTGTCATTTTGTCACATTGTCAAAATGCTATTTAAAAACACAAAACAATAAGCGGTAGGAAATGGATGAATGGAAAACAATAAATAGTGGAGTAAAAGAGAAACGTGTGATGTGAAAGTAATAATACATTAAAAAACAAGTAAAAATACGTATAAAAGTATATATTCCCACAGCGTGTCAGCTTGCAAAGTGCAGAATCAGAAGCCAAATAAAGGTTTACATGCGCTCATCTTGATTGTAATTAACATCATTCAGTGAGGAAGATGTTGCACTTTTTAACCAAAAACCTGTGAAAAAAGGTAAGAACTTTTATGAGATGAAAAGTCAAAAATATGGGATAAAAAGTCAAAATAATTGGATGAAAAGTGATAATTATTTGGTAAAAAAACATCGAAATTATGAGATAAAAGGTATCAAAAAATAAAAATAGATAAAAGATTAATCCATCCATCCATTTTCTACCGCTTATTCCCTTTGGGGTCGCGGGGGACGCTGGTGCCTATCTCAGCTACAATCGGGCGGAAGGCAGGATACACCCTGGACAAGTCGCCAAAATCAAAACATCAGGAATGTGAGAGAAAATGTGGAAATTATTAAATTACAGTCCAAAACAATGAGATAAAAAGTCGAATTTGCAATAAATAAAAATTAGGAAATAAAAAAGTCAAAAGCATGAAAAAAATGTCCAAATTATTAAATATTAAGCCATAATATTAATAAAGTGAAATTATGACATAAAACAAGCATGATTAAGAGATAAAAAAGACAAAATTATGAAATAAAAAGTCTAAAATAGGTAAGAACTTTTATGAGATGAAGTCAAAAATATGGGACAAAAAGTCAAAATAATTGGATGAAAAGTGATCATTATTTGGTTATAAAAGAAAAAATTGATAAAAGGTATAAAAAAATAAATAAATAAAAGATAAAAAATTGTGAATGTGAGATAAAATGTCAAAAATATGAAATTAAAATCCAAAACAATGAGATAAAAAGTTAAACTTGTATCAAAAAATAAAATTAGATAAAAGATCAATCCATCCATCCATTTCCTACCGCTTATTACCTTTGGGGTCGCGGGGGGCGCTGGTGCCTATCTCAGCTACAATCGGGCGGAAGGCAGAGTACACCCTGGACAAGTCGCCAAAATCAAAACATCAGGAATGTGAGATAAAATGTGGAAATTATTAAATTAAAGTCCAAAACAATGAGATAAAAAGTCATACTTGCGATAAATCAAAATTAGGAAATTAAAAGTCAATAGCTTGACATTTTTTTTCCAAATTATTAAATATTAAGCCATAATGATGATAAAGTGAAATTATGACATAAAAAAACATGATTACGAGATAAAAAAGACGAAATTATGAAATAAAGTCTAAAATAGGTAAAAACTTCTATGAGATGAAGTCAAAAATATGGGATAAAAGTCAAAATAATTGGATGAAAAGTGATCATTATTTGGTAAAAAAAAAAAAATTGATAAAAGGTATAAAAAAATAAATAAATAAAAGATAAAAAATTGTGAATGTGAGATAAAATGTCAAAATTATGAAATTAAAATCCAAAACAATGAGATAAAAAGTTAAACTTGTATCAAAAAATAAAAATAGATAAAAGATCAATCCATCCATACATTTCCTACCGCTTATTCCCTTTGGGGTCGCGGGGGGCGCTGGTGCCTATCTCAGCTACAATCGGGCGGAAGGCAGCGTACACCCTGGACAAGACGCCAAAATCAAAACATCAGGAATGTGAGATAAAATGTGGAAATTATTAAATTAAAGTCCAAAACAATGAGATAAAAAGTCGAACTTGCGATAAATCAAAATTAGGAAATTAAAAGTCAAAAGCATGAAAAAAATCTCCAAATTATTAAATATTAAGCCATAATGATGATAAAGTGAAATTATGACATAAAAAAGCATGATTACGAGATAAAAAAGACGAAATTATGAAATAAAAAGTCTAAAATAGGTAAGAACTTCTATGAGATGAAGTCAAAAATATGGGATAAAAGTCAAAATAATTGGATGAAAAGTGATCATTATTTGGTAAAAAAAAAAAAAAAAATGATAAAAGGTATAAAAAAATAAATAAATAAAAGATAAAAAAATCGTGAATGTGAGATAAAATGTCAAAATTATGAAATTAAAATCCAAAACAATGAGATAAAAAGTTAAACTTGTATCAAAAAATAAAAATAGATAAAAGATCAATCCATCCATCCATTTCCTACCGCTTATTCCCTTTGGGGTGGCGGGGGGCGCTGGTGCCTATCTCAGCTACAATCGGGCGGAAGGCAGAGTACACCCTGGACAAGTCGCCAAAATCAAAAAATCAGGAATGTGGGATAAAATGTGGAAATTATTAAATTAAAGTCCAAAACAATGAGATAAAAAGTCGAACTTGCGATAAATCAAAATTAAGAAATTAAAAGTCAAAAGCATGAAAAAAATGTCCAAATTATGAAATATTAAGCCATAATAATGATAAAGTGAAATTATGACATAAAAAAGCATAATTACGAGATAAAAAAGACGAAATTATGAAATAAAAAGTCTAAAATAGGTAAGAACTTCTACGAGATGAAGTCAAAAATATGGGATAAAAGTCAAAATAATTGGATGAAAAGTGATCATTATTTGGTTAAAAAAAAAAAATTTGATAAAAGGTATAAAAAAAAATAAATAAAAGATAAAAAATCGTGAATGTGAGATAAAATGTCAAAATTATGAAATTAAAATCCAAAACAATGAGATAAAAAGTTAAACTTGTATCAAAAAATAAAAATAGATAAAAGATCAATCCATCCATCCATTTCCTACCGCTTATTACCTTTGGGGTCGCGGGGGGCGCTGGTGCCTATCTCAGCTACAATCGGGCGGAAGGCAGAGTACACCCTGGACAAGTCGCCAAAATCAAAACATCAGGAATGTGAGATAAAATGTGGAAATTATTAAATTAAAGTCCAAAACAATGAGATAAAAAGTCGAACTTGCGATAAATCAAAATTAGGAAATTAAAAGTCAAAAGCATGAAAAAAATGTCCAAATTATGAAATATTAAGCCATAATAATGATAAAGTGAAATTATGACATAAAAAAGCATAATTACGAGATAAAAAAGACGAAATTATGAAATAAAAAGTCTAAAATAGTTAAGAACTTCTACGAGATGAAGTCAAAAATATGGGATAAAAGTCAATATAATTGGATGAAAAGTGATCATTATTTGGTTAAAAAAAAAAAAATTGATAAAAGGTATAAAAAAAAATAAATAAAAGATAAAAAATCGTGAATGTGAGATAAAATGTCAAAATTATGAAATTAAAATCCAAAACAATGAGATAAAAAGTTAAACTTGTATCAAAAAATAAAAATAGATAAAAGATCAATCCATCCATCCATTTCCTACCGCTTATTACCTTTGGGGTCGCGGGGGGCGCTGGTGCCTATCTCAGCTACAATCGGGCGGAAGGCAGAGTACACCCTGGACAAGTCGCCAAAATCAAAACATCAGGAATGTGAGATAAAATGTGGAAATTATTAAATTAAAGTCCAAAACAATGAGATAAAAAGTCATACTTGCGATAAATCAAAATTAGGAAATTAAAAGTCAATAGCATGACATTTTTTTTCCAAATTATTAAATATTAAGCCATAATGATGATAAAGTGAAATTATGACATAAAAAAACATGATTACGAGATAAAAAAGACGAAATTATGAAATAAAAAGTCTAAAATAGGTAAAAACTTCTATGAGATGAAGTCAAAAATATGGGATAAAAGTCAAAATAATTGGATGAAAAGTGATCATTATTTGGTAAAAAAAAAAAAAAATTGATAAAAGGTATAAAAAAATAAATAAATAAAAGATAAAAAATTGTGAATGTGAGATAAAATGTCAAAATTATGAAATTAAAATCCAAAACAATGAGATAAAAAGTTAAACTTGTATCAAAAAATAAAAATAGATAAAAGATCAATCCATCCATCCATTTCCTACCGCTTATTCCCTTTGGGGTGGCGGGGGGCGCTGGTGCCTATCTCAGCTACAATCGGGCGGAAGGCAGAGTACACCCTGGACAAGTCGCCAAAATCAAAACATCAGGAATGTGAGATAAAATGTGGAAATTATTAAATTAAAGTCCAAAACAATGAGATAAAAAGTCATACTTGCGATAAATCAAAATTAGGAAATTAAAAGTCAATAGCATGACATTTTTTTTCCAAATTATTAAATATTAAGCCATAATGATGATAAAGTGAAATTATGACATAAAAAAAACATGATTACGAGATAAAAAAGACGAAATTATGAAATAAAAAGTCTAAAATAGGTAAAAACTTCTATGAGATGAAGTCAAAAATATGGGATAAAAGTCAAAATAATTGGATGAAAAGTGATCATTATTTGGTAAAAAAAAAAAAAAAATGATAAAAGGTATAAAAATAAAAATAAATAAAAGATAAAAAATTGTGAATGTGAGATAAAATGTCAAAATTATGAAATTAAAATCCAAAACAATGAGATAAAAAGTTAAACTTGTATCAAAAAATAAAAATAGATAAAAGATCAATCCATCCATCCATTTCCTACCGCTTATTCCCTTTGGGGTCGCGGGGGGCGCTGGTGCCTATCTCAGCTACAATCGGGCGGAAGGCAGAGTACACCCTGGACAAGTCGCCAAAATCAAAACATCAGGAATGTGAGATAAAATGTGGAAATTATTCAATTAAAGTCCAAAACAATGAGATAAAAAGTCGAACTTGCGATAAATCAAAATTAGGAAATTAAAAGTCAAAAGCATGAAAAAAATTTCCAAATGATTAAATATTAAGCCATAATGATGATAAAGTGAAATTACGACATAAAAAAGCATGATTACGAGATAAAAAAGACAAAATTATGAAATTAAAAAGTCTAAAATAGGTA
Organism: Nerophis ophidion; assembly: GCF_033978795.1. Taxonomy (NCBI): domain Eukaryota; kingdom Metazoa; phylum Chordata; class Actinopteri; order Syngnathiformes; family Syngnathidae; genus Nerophis; species Nerophis ophidion. The sequence continues at coordinate 7,793,773 of NC_084613.1, forward strand.
AGAACTTCTATGAGATGAAGTCAAAAATATGGGATAAAAAGTAAAAATAATTGGATGAAAAGTGATCATTATTTGGTACAAAAAAAAAAAATTGATAAAAAAATAAATAAATAAAAGATAAAAAATCGGGAATGTGAGATAAAATGTCAAAATTATGAAATTAAAATCCAAAACAATGATATAAAAAGTTAAACTTGTATCAAAAAATAAAAATAGATAAAAGATCAATCCATCCATCCATTTCCTACCGCTTATTCCCTTTGGGGTGGCGGGGGTCGCTGGTGCCTATCTCAGCTACAATCGGGCGGAAGGCAGAGTACACCCTGGACAAGTCGTCAAAATCAAAACATCAGTAATGTGAGATAAAATGTGGAAATTATTCAATTAAAGTCCAAAACAATGAGATAAAAAGTCAAACTTGCAATAAATCAAAATTAGGAAATTAAAAGTCAAAAGCATGAAAAAAATGTCCAAATTATTAAATATTAAGCCATAATGATGATAAAGTGAAATTATGACATAAAAAAGCATGATTACGAGATAAAAAAGACGAAATTATGAAATAAAAAGTCTAAAATAGGTAAGAACTTTTATGAGATGAAGTCAAAAATATGGGATAAAAGTCAAAATAATTGGATGAAAAGTGATCATTATTTGATAAAAAAAGAAAAAAATTGATAAAAAGTATAAAAAAATAAATAAATAAATGATAAAAAATCGTGAAAGTGAGATAAAATGTCAAAAATATGAAATTAAAATCCAAAACAATGAGATAAAAAGTCGAACTTGCGATAAATCAAAATTAGGAAATTAAAAGTCAAAAGCATGAACACAATTATTAAATATTAAGCCATAATAATGATAAAGTGAAATTATGACATAAAAAAGCATGATTATGAGATAAAAAAGACAAAATTATGAAATAAAAAGTGTAAAATAGGTAAGACCTTTTATGAGATGAAGTCAAAAATATGGGATAAAAAGTCTAAATAATTGAATGAAAAGTGATCATTTGGTAAAAAAAAGAAAAAATGGATAAAAGGTATAAGAAAATTAATAAATAAAAAATCATGAATATGAGATAAAATGCCAAAATTATGAAATTAAAATCCAAAACAATGAGATAAAAAGTTAAACTTGCGATAAATCAAATTTAGGAAATTAAAAGTGAAAAGTATGAGATAAAACGTCAAAATAATTAAATATTAAGTCATAATTGATGATAAGTTGGAGTTATGAACTCAAAAAAGCATGATTGTGAGATAAAAAGACATTTTGAGATGAAATATTAAATAAAATGCGATAAAAGGTCAAAATTATGAGATTAAAAGTCAATTTTGCTATGAATGAAATACTTATTCAAGGCGCCACTTATTTCACATCATGACATTTTTGGGGGGGGAAATACTGCGTATTGCGTGTGTTTGCCATTTAAGAAACAAAGTTTTCTTGGACAAAAAAGGCATAAAACAAACAACAAAAAAGAAAGTTATAATCAGCGGCTGGATCTGAAGTTCATTCAGAGCAGCAAAGTGTGGCCCACAGCTCTTTTTTTAACAGCCACGTGGGACATTGTCAATATACTATTTCAAAACACAAAACAATAAAGAGTGGAGTAAAAGAGAAACAGGTATGATGTGATAATTTATTTTTAAAAAAATCAAGTAAAAATACGTCTAAAAGTATATATTCCCACAGCGTATCAGCATGCAAAGTGCAGAATCAGAAGCCAAATAAAGGTCTGTATGCGCTCATCTTGATCATAATGAACATCATTCCATGAGGAAGATGTTGCACTTTTTAACCGAAAACCTGTGAAAAAAGGTAAGAATTTTTATGAGATGAAAAGTCAAAAATATGGGATAAAAAGTCAAAATAATTGGATGAAAAGTGATAGTTATTTGGTAAAAAAAAATAAAAAAAATAAAATCATGAGATAAAAGGTATCAAAAAATAAAAATAGATAAAAGGTCGAAAATCTAAAAATCATCAATATAAAATAAAATGTGGAAATTATTAAATTAAAATCCAAAACAATGAGATAAAAAGTCAGACTTGCGATGAGTCAAAAGTATGAGATAAAACATCAAAATATTTAAATATTAAGTCATAATTGATGATAAGTTGAAATTATGACAGAAAAAAACATGAATATTAAATAAAAAAAGACAAATTATGAAATAAAAAGTTAAAATGTTGAGATTAGATTAAATAAAATGTGACAAAAGGTCAAAAATATCATCATCAAATATTCCACTTTGAAATGTTTTTGGGAGAAAATATTGCATATTGCGTGTGTTTGCCATTTAAAAAACAACGTTTTCTTGGACAAAAAGGCATAAAACAAACAACAACAAAGACACTTATAGTGCATGTGCCTCACAATACGAAGGTCCTGAGTAGTCCTGGGTTCAATCCCGGGCTCGGGATCTCTCTGTGTGGAGTTTGCATGTTCTCCCCGTGACTGTGTGGGTTCTACTCCGGCTTCCTCCCACTTCCAAAGACATTCAATCAATCAATCAATCAATGTTTATTTATATAGCCCCAAATCACAAATGTCTCAAAGGACTGCACAAATCATTACGACTACAACATCCTCGGAAGAAGCCACAAAAGGGCAAGGAAAACTCACACCCAGTGGGCAGGGAGAATTCACATCCAGTGGGACGCCAGTGACAATGCTGACTATGAGAAACCTTGGAGAGGACCTCAGATGTGGGCAACCCCCCCCCCTCTAGGGGACCGAAAGCAATGGATGTCGAGCGGGTCTAACATGATACTGTGAAAGTTCAATCCATAGTGGCTCCAACACAGCCGTGAGAGTTCAGTTCAAAGCGGATCCAAGACAGCAGCGAGAGTCCCGTCCACAGGAGACCATCTCAAGCGGAGGCGGATCAGCAGCGTAGAGATGTCCCCAACCGATACACAGGCGAGCGGTCCACCTGGGGATAGGCCCCTCCTACCTCCAAAGACATGCACCTGGGGATAGGTTGACTGGCAACACTAAATGGTCCCTAGTGTGTGAATGTGAGTGTGGTCCCTTGGACCAAACTTGAGAGGAGCCCTAAAGGTTAAAAACAATTAATGTAATATTTTATTATATTTAAAAAATGAGGAATCAAAATGGCCCCAAATGCTTCGATTTTAATTTTGTATTTTTGTTTGGACCTGTTCTAAGCCACCTGTCTCCTCCAGGCTGTTCAGTCGCCATGACCCTCAGGCGGAGGAGGCCCTGGCCAAGCGGCGAGGGAGGAGCAGCCCCAACGGGAACCTCATCCGCATGTTGGTGCTCTTCTTCCTGGAGAGTGAGGTAACTTCCCCCTGTCCTCGTGTCAGAAAGGTATTAAGGTACCCTCTTTTTCGGACCATATTACAGTCAGCACGTATCTCTTATGTGTGACTGCCATCATATTGCAGTCTACATGTATCTCTTATGTGTGACTGCCATCATATTGCAGTATACACGTATCTCTTATGTGTGACTGCCATCATATTGCAGTATACACGTATCTCTTATGTGTGACTGACATATAATTGCAGTCTACACGTATCTCTTATATGGTCTATTTTCATACAAAAAGTTTTTTTTTTTTCCTAAGTGTAAAATACTTCCTTGTGGTCAACATAACATGTAATGGTGCTTCTTTGCTCAAAATGTTGCATAGATGATGTTTTACACATCTTCAACTCACTTTCTGACAGTCTCTTCAGGATGCACAGTTTTGTGGGCGGCCTTATTTACGTGCCTCCACTTGGACAGTGTCTTTTTCCTTGTTGCAGCGGTGTAGCGTGCAAGGACGGGAGCGGAAGAAGTGTCGAAAGATGGCGTTAACTCTTTTAATGACATTCACACTTTACTTCAATCAATAACGGAGCAGCGTCTCCTCACTAGTGCAACAACAACGCCTGAAATGTGTCCTGTGACCGGAACTCTCTAATAACTAAAGTTCCTTGGGTGAATAATGTCAACTCACTACACCGGTATGTTTTAGTGCTTTCATGGTGAGTTTACTGACAGATATAAGTAAGAACTTTGCACTACTTTATATTAAAAATGGCAACAGTGGAGGATGAATGTCACATAACAAGAAGATGGAGAAAAACACAGACAATAAAGGCGCACACGCGCAAATTGTCAGGACTTATGCAGATCCCAAATACAGATCAGCAGGTACCAGAAGGTCAGAAAAGTTGCTTTTGCATAATATTGCTAAATATAACACCAGATAATTTCGTATCTTATACACACACCATAATACTCCTATTGGCGTGGGGCTGTTAGGAGAGTGGCCGTGCCAGCAACCTGAGGATTCCTGGTTCGATCCCCACCTTCTACCAACCCATTCACGTCCATCGTGTCCTTGAGCAAGACACCTCGCCCTTGCTCCTGATGGGCCGTGGTTAGCGCCTTGCATGGCAGCTCCCGCCGTCAGTGTGTGAACGTGTGTGTGAATGGGTGAATGTGGAAATAGTGTCAAAGCGCTTTGAGTACCTTGAAAGTAGAAAAGCGCTACACAAGTATAACCCATTTACCATCTATGTTGAAGTACAGTACTATCAGGACAGATTTTTGAGCGCCGTGTGTAATGTTCTATATTTTCAATGAAACATATAAAGTTTTGGTGTTGTTTACTTGGGTCATATTGCAATCTACACATATCTCTTATGTGTGACTGCCATCATATTGCAGTCTACACGTATCTCTTATGTGTGACTGCCATCATATTGCAGTCTACACGTATCTCTTATGTGTGACTCCCATCATATTGCAGTCTACATGTATCTCTTATGTGTGACTGCCATCATATTGCAGTCTACACATATCCCTTGTGTGACTGTCATCATATTGCAGTCTACGCGTATCTCTTATGTGTGACTGCCATCATATTGCAGTCTACACGTATCTCTTATGTGTGACTGCCATCATATTGCAGTCTACACGTATCTTTTATGTGTGACTCCCATCATATTGCAGTCTACACGTATCTCTTATGTGTGACTGCCATCATATTGCAGTCCACACGTATCTCTTGTGTGACTGCCATCATATTGCAGTCTACACTTATCTCTTATGTGTGACTGCTATCACATTGCAGTCTACACCTGTCTCTTATGTGTGACTGCCATCATATTGCAGTCTACACTTATCTTTTAATATGTGACTGCCATCATATTGCAGTCTACACGTATCTCTTATGTGTGACTGCCATCATATTGCAGTCTACACTTATCTTTTAATATGTGACTGCCATCATATTGCAGTCTACATGTATCTCTTATGTGTGACTCCCATCATATTTGATTCTACACGTATCTCTTATGTTTGACTGCCATCATAATGCAGTCTACACGTATCTCTTATGTGTGACTGCCATCATATTGCAGTCTAAATATATCTCTTATGTGTGATTACCATCATATTGTAGTCTTTACCTATCACTTATGTGTGACTGCCATCATATTGCAGTCTAGATATATCTCTTATGTGTGACTGCCATCATATTGCAGTCTACACGTATCTCTTATGTGTGACTGCATCATATTGCAGTCTACATGTATCTCTTATGTGTGACTCCCATCATATTTGATTCTACACGTATCTCTTATGTTTGACTGCCATCATATTGCAGTCTACACGTATCTCTTATGTGTGACTGCCATCATATTGCAGTCTAGATATATCTCTTATGTGTGATTACCATCATATTGTAGTCTTTACCTATCACTTATGTGTGACTGCCATCATATTGCAGTCTAGATATATCTCTTATGTGTGACTGCCATCATATATCAGTCTTTACCTATCACTTATGTGTGACTGCCATCATATTGCAGTCTACACATGTCTCTTATGTGTGACTGCCATCATATTGCAGTCTACACATGTCTCTTATGTGTGACTGCCATCATATTGCAGTCTACACGTATCTCTTATGTGTGACTGCCATCATATTGCAGTCTACACGTATCTCTTATGTGTGACTCCCATCGTATTGCAGTCTACACGTAACTTTTATGTGTGACTCCCATCATATTGCAGTCTACATATATCTCTTATGTGTGACTGCCATCATATTGCAGTCTACATGTATCTCTTATGTGTGACTGCCATCATATTGCAGTCTACACGTATCTCTTATGTGTGACTGCCATCATATTGCAGTCTACACGTATCTCTTATGTGTGACTGCCATCATATTGCAGTCCACACGTATCTCTTATGTGTGACTGCCATCATATTGCAGTCTACACGTATCTCTTATGTGTGACTCCCATCATATTTGATTCTACACGTATCTCTTATGTTTGACTGCCATCATATTGCAGTCTACACGCATCTCTTATGTGTGACTGCCATCATATTGCAGTCTACACGTATCTCTTATGTGTGACTGCCATCATATTGCAGTCTACATTTATCTTTTATGTGTGACTGCCATCATATTGCAGTCTACACGTATCTGTTTGACTGCCATCATATTGCAGTCTACATGTATCTCTTATGTGTGACTGCCATCATATTGCAGTCTAGGTATATCTCTTATGTGTGACTGCCATCATATTGCAGTCTACATGTATCTCTTATGTGTGACTGCCATCATATTCCAGTCTAATTATAGCTCTTATGTGTGACTGCCATCATATTCCAGTCTACACATATCTCTTATGTGTGACTGCCATCATATTGCAGTCTACACGCATCTCTTATGTGTGACTGCCATCATATTGCAGTCTACACGTATCTCTTATGTGTGACTGCCATCATATTGCAGTCTACATTTATCTTTTATGTGTGACTGCCATCATATTGCAGTCTACATGTATCTCTTATGTGTGACTGCCATCATATTGCAGTCTACATATATCTCTTATGTGTGACTACCATCATATTGCAGTCTACACGTATCTCTTATGTGTGACTGCCATCATATTGCAGTCTATATATATCTCTTATTTGTGACTGCCATCATATTGCAGTCCACACATATCTCTTATGTGTGACTGCCATCCACTGGCCACACTTATCATTTCACCATGTACCAAATAAAATAGCTTCGAGGTCGGTAAGCACAACTGAAATGATTCCGTACATTAGGCGCAGCGGGTTATATGGCGCACTGTCGAGTTTTGAGAAAATTATAACATTTTAAGTGCGCCTTGTTGTCGCGAAAATACAGTAGTTATAATAACTCTGTTGTGTAGAGCTGCACAAGAACGTCCATGCTTACCTCTCCACCTTGTTGCGTTACGATTATGTATGTATGTATGTGTGTGTGTGTGTGTGTGTGTGTGTGTGTGTGTGCAGCTCCACGAGCACGCAGCCTACTTGGTGGACTCCCTGTGGGAAAGTTCTCAGGAGCTGCTGAAGGACTGGGAGTGTATGACCGAGCTGCTGCTGGAGGAGCCCGTGCAGGGGGAAGAGTGTAAGACCACAACAGTCATTATTTTCTCCTCCTCACCTCTTCTATTAATTGGCTCCCCTGCAGTGCTTTCAGACCGCCAGGAGAGCGCGCTGATAGAGCTGATGGTGTGCACCATCCGCCAGGCGGCCGAGGCACACCCTCCTGTCGGCAGAGGCACCGGCAAGCGGGTGAGTTGTGTTTTCTTTTCTATCATTATTAGTGGGGAAAAGATTCGTACGGCCCGGTTCCTGTGTGGGTCTCGCATGAGAGGAAGAGCCCACCCTCCCCCTCCCTCGTAATCATTTTGCAATGCAGTGTGCTGTGAAAATGACGGAAAGCGCCACTCTATATAGCAACTGACGCTGTGGTCAAAGTTGGATTGAGTTGAGTTGAGTTTGTGTTTATTTGGAACATGCAATCATACAACGTGATGCATCACACATGCATGCATACAACGTGACGCATCACACATGCATGCGTCAATAGGAGACCGGGATTTCTGCTCCGCCGCGCCCAGTCTGTGGAACGCTCTCCCTGACCACCTGAGGGAACCACAGACTGTGGATGCTTTTAAAAAAGGCTTAAAAACCCTTCTTTAAAAAAAAAGCCTTTATTTAGATATATGCATGCTAGTTCCAGCTATTAAGGTGTTCTGGTTTTAATTTTGTATTTTTTGTTATCTTTTTATTTATTTAGTAATTTTTTTTTTTTTTAATACACTGGAGCGCTTTAAGGTTGTTTGCTCAATGTAAAGTGCTTTTTTACAACTAAAACCTATTATTATTATTATTATACAACATGATGTATCACACATGCATGCGTCAATGGGAGACCGGGCTTTCTGCTTCGCCGCGCCCAGTCTGTGGAACGCTCTCCCTGACCACCTGAGGGTACCACAGACTGTGGATGCTTTTAAAGAAGGCTTAAAAACCCTTCTTTTAAAAAAAAGCCTTTATTTAGATATATGCATGCTAGTTCCAGCTATTAAGGTGTTCTGGTTTTAATTTTGTATTTTTTGTTATCTTTTTATTTATTTAGTAATTTTTATTTATTTTTTTAAATACACTGGAGCGCTTTGAGGTTGTTTGCTCAATGTAAAGTGCTTTTTTACAACTAAAACCTATTATTATTATTATTATACAACATGATGCATCACACATGCATGCATACTACTTGATGCATCACACATGCATGCATCAACGGGAGACCGGGCTTTCTGCTCCGCCGCTCCCAGTCTGTGGAACGCTCTCCCTGACCACCTGAGGGTACCACAGACTGTGGATGCTTTTAAAAAAGGCATAAAAACCCTTTAAAAAAAAAAAAAAAAAGCCTTTATTTAGATATATGCATGCTAGTTCCAGGTATTAGGGTGTTCTGGTTTTAATTTTTTATTTTTTGTTATCTTTTTATTTATTTAGTAATTTTTTTTTTTTTTTAAATACACTGGAGCACTTTGAGGTTGTTTGCTCAATGTAAAGTGCTTTTTACAACTAAAACCTATTATTATTATTATACAACATGATGCATCACACATGCATGCATACAACATGATGCATCACACATGCATGCATACAACATGATGCATCACACATGCATGCGTCAATAGGAGACCGGGCCTTCTGCTCCGCCGCTCCCAATCTGTGGAACGCTCTCCCTGACCACCTGAGGGTACCACAGACTGTGGATGCTTTTAAAAAAGGCTTAAAAACCCTTCTTTTAAAAAAAAGCCTTTATTTAGATATATGCATGCTAGTTCCAGCTATTAGGGTGTTCTGGTTTTAATTTTGTGTTTTTTGTTATCTTTTTATTTATTTAGTAATTTTTATTTATTTTTTTAAATACACTGGAGCACTTTGAGGTTGTTTGCTCAATGTAAAGTGCTTTTTTACAACTAAAACCTATTATTATTATTATACAACATGATGCATCACACATGCATGCATACTACTTGACGCATCACACATGCATGCATACAACTTGACGCATCACACATGCATGCATCAACGGGAGACCGGGCTTTCTGCTCCGCCGCGCCCAGTCTGTGGAACGCTCTCCCTGACCACCTGAGGGTACCACAGACTGTGGATGCTTTTAAAAAAGGCATAAAAACCCTTTTAAAAAATAAAAAAAGCCTTTATTTAGATATATGCATGCTAGTTCCAGCTATTAGGGTGTTCTGGTTTTAATTTTGTATTTTTTGTTATCATTTTATTTATTTAGTAATTTTTTTCTTTTTTTTTAAATACACTGGAGCGCTTTAAGGTTGTTTGCTCAATGTAAAGTGTTTTTTTTACAAATAAAATCCATCCATCCATCCATCCATCCATTTCCTACCGCTTATTCCCTTTTGGGGTCTATTATTATTATTATTATTATTATACAATGTGAGTGTGAATGTTGTCTGTCTATCTGTGTTGGCCCTGCGATGAGGTGGCGACTTGTCCAGGGTGTACCCCGCCTTCCGCCCGATTGTAGTTGAGATAGGCGCCAGCGCCCCCGCGACCCCAAAAGGGAATAAGCGGTAGAAAATGGATGGATGGATTATACAATATGATGCACCACACATGCATGCATACAACATGATGCATCACACATGCATTCATACAACATGATGCATCACACGTGCATTCATGCAACATGATGCCTCACACATGCATGCATCAACGGGAGACTGGGCTTTCTGCTCCGCCGCGCCCAGTTGTGGAACGCTCTCCCTGACCACCTGAGGGTACCACAGACTGTGGATGATTTTAAAAAAGGCTTAAAAAGCCTTTTTTTAGATATATGCATGATATTTGTAGCTATTAGGCTGTTTTAATTTTTATTTTTTATTTAAATTAAAAAAAAAAATTAGATACACTGTAGCACTTCGAGGTTGTTTGCTCAATGTAAAGTGCTTTTTACAAATAAAATCTATTATTATTATTATACAACATGATACATCACACATGCATGCATACAACGTGACACATCACACATGCATGCATACAACATGATGCATCACAATTTCCAGTTTCTCTATTCAACATGTTTAAAGAGGAGTAGGAAGAAGCAGAGCGTATTTAGTCCTACCCTTTTTCCTTCACATAGCAGTTGCTAACACTTCTGTTCACTTCCTGTTCTCAAGTTATTCACAATATAATCCATAAGTAATAACATTACAAATAAATAGTTAGTGAAGTAAGTCGTATTTCATATGGTGAAATAAATAACATTATATAGAAAATGAATAGATGGATAAAATACATTCAGAATGTATAGCTCGGTTGGTAGAGTGGCCGTGCCAGCAACTTGAGGGTTGCAGGTTCGATTCCCGCTTCCGCCATCCTAGTCACTGCTGTTGTGTCCTTGGGCAAGACACTTTACCCACCTGCTCCCAGTGCCACCCACACTGGTTTAAATGTAACTTAGATATTGGGTGTCACTATTTAAAGCGCTTTGAGTCACTTGAGAAAAGCGCTATATAAATATAATTCACTTCACTTTATCTTCTTTGTATTTTATAAAAACAAGTTTCTTGAAGTGTTTTTTTGGGGAGACATTGTTTGATTTCTTTGCTTAAGGCATTGCATCATTTAATTCCACATACTGATAATATGAGCATATGTTTTAAAATAAATGTTCCTCTAAGATTATATTTCTCCTCTTTTGTTGAGAAGAATTGCTGTATATGTTTGGCTAGCGGATTGTAGTTTGATTTTTGCATCATTTTAGCTGCTTGCAAATTCACTATGTGGTGTGAATTTCACTATTTTCGATTCAATGAATAACGTGTTTGAATGTTCTCTATATCCAACATGATGTATTATTATTATTAGGGTTGCAAAATTCCGGGAATATTCAAAGTTTTGAAACTTTCCATGGGAATTAATGAGAATAAGCATTGAATGCAACATGCTAGATCTTGCAGCATGATTATCAGCTAAAACAACCTGATCTAAAGCAAATTCCGTAGAATTTCAACCCTACACTGTGCATTCCTCCATCACATGTACAGATAATTGCCAGCATGCTACACACTACAGCAGGGCTGTAAAAGCCATACTAGTATTTGAGCCCAAGGACTTCATCCAGTCAGGTGATATTACTGGGGTAAATATATTTGATCTGATGTGTGGAGACATTTCACCCCAACCAATGAAGACGGAATGGTGGTGTACATTTACAAATACTGTGCAAAGAGCTACGTCAAAAATGCCCCAAAGATGCAGCAGCATATAGACAAGGGCCCAATTATATAGCATTATTGGAATTCCCCATTCATTCCCTTGTATTGTCCAACTTTGAATAATCAAAAAATGGTCAATATTACCTAACTTCCCCAGCTTGTGGTAAATTTACCGGAAACTTTCCACCCCTTTGCAATAACTGATGTTTTTTGTTACACGGAATTGCCACAAAACACATTTCAAGACATTCAACCCCTCAAGATAGGATAGGACAGTATAGTATAGGACAGGTCTTTATTGTCATTGCACAAGTACAACAAAACTTTGTTTTTAGCACAAACCCGTGCAAGATTAGTCCAAAAAACAGTGTGCAGGGTGACAGAACAGGAACGCTGATGGGTCGCCACAAGCCGCCCTGTAAAAGATGGGAAAAAGGTCAATGCTGGAGCCCGAACCATATTGTACCATATGTCCCGGCTAGAAATCTGCGTTGAAAAGACTCCGGCTTATTAGTGATTCCTAAAGCCCAAAAAAAGTCTGCGGGCTATAGAGTGTTTTCCGTTCGGGCTCCAGTACTCTGGAATGCCCTCCCGGTAACAGTTCGAGATGCTAACTCAGTAGAAGCATTTAAGTCTCACCTTAAAACTCATTTGTATACTCTAGCCTTTAAATAGACTCCCTTTTTAGACCAGTTGATCTGCCGTTTCTTTTCTTTTTCTTCTATGTCCCACTCTCCCTTGTGGAGGGGGTCCGGTCCGATCCGCTGGCCATGTACTGCTTGCCTGTGTATCGGCTGGGGACATCTCTGCGCTGCTGATCCGCCTCCGCTTGGGATGGTTTCCTGCTGGCTCCGCTGTGAACGGGACTCTCGCTGTTGTGTTGGATCCGCTTTGGACTGGACTCTCGCGACTGTGTCGGATCCATTATGGATTGAACTTTCACAGTATCGTGTTAGACCCGCTCGACATCCATTGCTTTCCTCCTCTCCAAGGTTCTCATAGTCATCATTGTCACCGACGTCCCACTGGGTGTGAGTTTTCCTTGCCCTTATGTGGGCCTACCGAGGATGTCGTAGTGGTTTGTGCAGCCCTTTGAGACACTAGTGATTTAGGGCTATATAAGTAAACATTGATTGATTGATTGATTGAATACTACACGGTCTAGCTCCATCCTATCTTGCAGATTGTATTGTACCATATGTCCCGGCAAGAAATCTGCGTTCAAAGGACTCCGGCTTATTAGTGATTCCCAAAGCCCAAAAAAAGTCTGCGGGCTATAGAGCGTTTTCCGTTCGGGCTCCAGTACTCTGGAATGCCAGTTCGAGATGCCACCTCAGTAGAAGCATTTAAGTCTCACCTTAAAACTCATTTGCATACTCTAGCCTTTAAATAGACTCCCCTTTTAGACCAGTTGATCTGCCGCTTCTTTTCTTTCTCCTATGTCCCCCCCTCCCTTGTGGAGGGGGTCCGGTCCGATGACCATGGGTGAAGTACTGGCTGTCCAGAGTCGAGACCCAGGATGGACCGCTCGTCGGGACCCAGGATGGACCGCTCGCCTGTATCGGTTGGGGACATCTCTACGCTGCTGATCCGCCTCCGCTTGAGATGGTTTCCTGTGGACGGGACTCTGGCTGCTGTCTTGGATCCGCTTTGAACTGAACTCTCGCGGCTGTGTTGGAGCCACTATGGATTGAACTTTCACAGTATCATGTTAGACCCGCTCGACATCCATTGCTTTCGGTCCCTTAGAGGGGGGGGGGGGGTTGCCCACATCTGAGGTCCTCTCCAAGGTTTCTCATAGTCAGCATTGTCACTGGCGTCCCACTGGATGTGAATTCTCCCTGCCCACTGAGTGTGAGTTTTCCTTGCCCTTTTGTGGGTTCTTCCGAGGATGTTGTAGTCGTAATGATTTGTGCAGTCCTTTGAGACATTTGTGATTTGGGGCTATATAAATAAACATTGATTGATGTACTGCTTGCCTGTGTATCGGCTGGGGACATCTCTGCGCTGCTGATCCGCCTCCGCTTGGGATGGTTTCCTGCTGGCTCCGCTGTGAACGGGACTCTCGCTGCTGTGTTGGATCCGCTTTGGACTGGACTCTCGCGACTGTGTCGGATCCATTATGGATTGAACTTTCACAGTATCATGTTAGACCCGCTCGACATCCATTGCTCTCCTCCTCTCCAAGGTTCTCATAGTCATCATTGTCACCGACGTCCCACTGGGTGTGAGTTTTCCTTGCCCTTATGTGGGCCTACCGAGGATGTCGTAGTGGTTTGTGCAGCCCTTTGAGACACTAGTGATTTAGGGCTATATAAGTAAACATTGATTGATTGATTGATTGATTGAATACTACACGGTCTAGCTCCATCCTATCTTGCAGATTGTATTGTACCATATGTCCCGGCAAGAAATCTGCATTCAAAGGACTCCGGCTTATTAGTGATTCCCAAAGCCCAAAAAAAGTCTGCGGGCCATAGAGCGTTTTCCGTTCGGGCTCCAGTACTCTGGAATGCCCTCCCGGTAACAGTTCGAGATACTACCTCAGTAGAGGCATTTAAGTCTCACCTTAAAACCCATCTGTATACTCTAGCCTTTAAATAGACCTCCTTTTTAGACCAGTTTATCTGCCGCTTATTTTCTTTCTCCTATGTCCCCCCCTCCCTTGTGGAGGGGGTCCGGTCCGATGACCATGGATGAAGTACTGGCTGTCCAGAGTCGAGACCCAGGATGGACCGCTCGTCGGGACCCAGGATGGACCGCTCGCCTGTATCGGTTGGGGACATCTCTACGCTGCTGATCCGCTTGAGATGGTTTCCTCTGGACGGGACTCTGGCTGCTGTCTTGGATCCGCTTTGGACTGGACTCTCGCGACTGTGTCGGATCCATTATGGATTGAACTTTCACAGTATCATGTTAGACCCGCTCGACATCCATTGCTTTCCTCCTCTCCAAGGTTCTCATAGTCATCATTGTCACCGACGTCCCACTGGGTGTGAGTTTTCCTTGCCCTTATGTGGGCCTACCGAGGATGTCGTGGTGGTTTGTGCAGCCCTTTGAGACACTAGTGATTTAGGGCTATGTAAGTAAACATTGATTGATTGATATCTAGCAACAGAGGGGAGGGAGTTGGGGGCCATGGTGGCAGGCCGCAGCTCTCAGGCGCTGCCCATCCTTCCATCACCCCTAAGAGGGGTTTGCGTCAAGGGTGTTGAATTGGGAGTGGGGTTTTTGTGTGGATGCATGTGCGCGTGTGTCTCTGTTCCGCGGCCGATAAGTCCAAAGTCAACAACAACAGGTGTGTGTCCATGAGAGACAAGTTAGTGCCGTCCACCACCCAATTTGCCATGTTCCATGTCGAATATGAACGACCTTCCTACTGTATCGTCTTCTCTGCTCTGTCCAGGTACTCACGGCCAAGGAGAGAAAGACCCAGATAGACGACAAGAACAAACTGACGGAGCACTTCATCATGGCTCTGCCCATGCTGTTGTCCAAGGTAACGTCACACAAAGCGCCACACCGTTATTCAAACGACTGAACCGCGACCCCGTTCCTCGTGTCAAGTACCAAGCGGACTCGGAGAAGGTGGCCAACCTGCTCCAGATCCCGCAGTTCTTCGACCTGGACGTGTACAGCGCCGGGCGCATGGAGAAGCACCTGGACGCGCTGCTGAAGCAGATCCGTCACGTGGTGGAGAAGCACATCGAGACGGACGTGCTGGAGGCCTGCAGCAAGACCTACAGCATCCTCTGCTCGGAGGAGTACACCATCATGAACCGCGTGGACATCTCCCGCTCGCAGCTCATCGACGAGATGACCGACCGCTTCGCGCACTCCGTGGAGGAATTGCTGCAGGAGGTAGGACTTGTCACCCGCCGTGCATACCAGGGATTGACCCATAGGGCCAGATTTTCCGGCATCACTAGTGGGGTTGCGAACGGGTGGAAAGTTTCTGGTATATTTCCGGAAATTTAAATTTAGCTCGGGAAGTTTAATAATTTTTGGGGATTATTCAAAGTTGGACTCTGTTCATAACTTTTATGGACAGAATTGATAGACGCAGTCAAGGCGTTGAGGGGTTCCGGTTTGGTAACCGCAGGATTAGGTCTCTGCTTTTTGCAGATGATGTGGTCCTGATGGCTTCATCTGACCGGGATCTTCAGCTCTCGCTGGATCGGTTCGCAGCCGAGTGTGAAGCGACCGGAATGAGAATCAGCACCTCCAAGTCCGAGTCCATGGTTCTCGCCTGGAAAAGGGTGGAATGCCATCTCCGGGTTGGGGAGGAGACCCTGCCCCAAGTGGAGGAGTTCAAGTACCTAGGAGTCTTGTTCACGAGTGAGGGAAGAGTGGATCGTGAGATCGACAGGCGGATCGGTGCGGCGTCTTCAGTAATGCGGACGTTGTACCGATCCGTTGTGGCGAAGAAGGAGCTGAGCCGGAAGGCGAAGCTCTCAATTTACCGGTCGATCTACGTTCCCATCCTCACCTATGGTCATGAGCTTTGGGTCATGACCGAAAGGATAAGATCACGGGTACAAGTGGCCCAAATGAGTTTCCTCCGCCGTGTGGCGGGTCTCTCCCTTAGAGATAGGGTGAGAAGCTCCTCCATCCGGGAGGAACTCAAAGTAAAGCCGCTGCTCCTTCACATCGAGAGGAGCCAGATGAGGTGGTTCGGGCATCTGGTCAGGATGCCACCCGAACGCCTCCCTAGGGAGGTGTTTAGGTCACGTCCAACCAGTAGGAGGCCACGGGGAAGACCCAGGACACGTTGGGAAGACTATGTCTCCCGGCTGGCCTGGGAACGCCTCGGGGTCCCCCGGGAAGAGCTAGACGAAGTGGCTGGGGAGAGGGAAGTCTGGGTTTCCCTGCTTAGGCTGTTGCCCCCGCGACCCGACCTCGGATAAGCGGAAGATGATGGATGGATGGATGGATGGACTCCGTCCGTCTTATTTTGTAAAAATTGTTCGGTCATTGTGCATGTCCAAAGACACGCACCTGGGGATAGGTTGATTGGCTACACTAAATGGTCCCTAGTGTGTGAATGTGAGTGTGAATGTTGTCTGTCTATCTGTGTTGGCCCTGCGATGAGGTGGCGACTTGTCCAGGGTGTACCCTGCCTTCCGCCCGATTGTAGCTGAGATAGGCGCCAGCGCCCCCTGTGACCCCGAAAGGGAATAAAAAAAAATATTGCAATATTACAGAAACAGAAAAAATATGAGATATTTTTCCCAATTTTGTAAGAAAAAAGTTGACACATTTTGAGAAAAAGACTGCTTTTAGTTCATTTTTAATTTTTTTACCTTTTATTTTTAATTGTTTTTTAATCTTTTTTATTTACTTCAAGTTATTACTGTATGTCTCTATAAAAAATTCACAACAACATTGATTTAAATTGATTATTTATGTTTTTAACAATGACAGTTTAAAAAAGAAAATAAAAAATCCCACTAAAATCTTGGAGATCTAAAAGGGCTCCACTCGTCGTTCATTGTTTTGAATTTCAACACTTAAGTCTTTAGATCAACTTCACATCTATCTGTTGTCTAAACGTTGTTATTTATATATGTATAATTATTAATTTTGTTAGTTTTTTGCCCTTTTTTGTCAAATAAAACTTTGTTTTATTTATGGCAAACACAAAATCTGCAATCCGTCCATCCATCCATTTTTCTACAGCTTGGCCCTTTGTATTTTTCTCAAAAGTGTTTCAAAGTGGAATATTCGAAGTGAAGTAATTGGATTTTTGAATGTATCAATAATTCATAACAGCATTAGTTTTTGATTCCTTATGATCTTCAAGCACACCTGTGAAGTGAAAACCATTTCAGGTGACTACCTCTTGAAGCTCACGGAGAGAATGGCAAGAGTGTGCAAAGCAGTAATCGGCGCAAAGGGTGACTTTTTTGAAGAAACTAGAACATATTTTTCAGTCATTTCCCCTTTTTTTGTTAAGTACATAACTCCACATGTGCTCATTCATAGTTTTGATGTGACAATCTACAATGTAAATAGTCATGAAAATAAAGAAAACACATTGATTGAGGAGGTGTGTCCAGACTTTTGGCCTCTACTGTATATATATATATATATATATATATATATATATATATGGTCCCCTATTTTTTAACAACTCCAACATAACTACATCAGCAGATACAATGTACTGTATTGTATACACATACAATACCAGTATTTCATATTTAAAATAATAATTAGTGAAGTACAGGGTTTCCCCTTAATGCTACGGCAACACTTAAGCCGCCAAACCTTCAAAAGTATTATTTTTTTCAACATGAAAACAAAATAAAGTAATATAATGTACTGTAGCCTCTACACGAGGACAAAGTCTGACGCTCTTTTTAACATTTATTGCCAATTTTATGCTAATAACTTGGCCCAAATCCAACAAGTATTTCCGGCCGCTGTGATATTCATCAAAGACCACGTCAAAGAGAGCTAAATGATTATTCAGGTTGAAAAATAATGGTGAAAATAACATCTACTCTCCAATTAACACTCCTCACTCCTTGCTGAATAATATTCCCAGCTATTAAAAAAAGGCATTTATGCATGTATGACAGTAGATTGCTATTGAAATTGAGAAGTGTTGTAGATGTGTAGCTAATTAGAGTGTGTGTGTTTGGCAGGCTGAGGAGGCAGACGACGACGATATCTACAACGTCTTATCCACCCTCAAGAGACTTACCGCCTTCCACAAGTACCACTCTCCTCCGCCGAGATCATGGCCAGCGTCTGCTCCACGCTCCGTCCGTGTAAACATGTGCTCTCCTCCCGTGCCAGCGCTCACGACTTGACGCGCTGGGATCTGTTCGGCAACTGCTACCGGCTGCTGAAGGCGGGCATCGAGCTGGGATCCATGCCCGAGCAGATCGCCGTGCAGGCGCTGCAGTGCTCCCACTACTCCATCCTCTGGCAGCTGGTCAAGATCACAGAGGGGGCTCCCAGCAAGGTACTTTACACACACACACACACACACACACACACACACACACACACACACACACACACACGTTATTGTATTTCTTACCTTCTTGAGACCTGAGAAAAATGCCTACCTTTTTAGGTCCAGCCTTTCTAGATATATAAAGAAGTGTATTTACAACATTAATACTATATACATACTGTGCACATATGAAAAAGCTTGTTGTGAAAAAATAGTTGGAATTTCACAAGAAAAAGGTCACAATTTCACAAGAAATACGCACAATGTTGGCAGTATTATAATAAAAGTGGTCATTTTACTCAACGCAAGTCAAATTTTAAAAGAAAAACTAAATATTTGTGCAATATTATGATAAAAGTTGGAATTTTACTAAATAACAGTCCCATTTTTACAACAAAACTTTAAAATTTTGGCAATTTTATGAAATTAATCGTAATTTTACTCGACAAAAGTCACAATTTTATGAGAAAACTTAAAATTTTGGCAATATTATTATAATAATCGGAATTTTACTTTTCAAATTTATGTCAAAAGTCATCGTTTTACTCAAAAAATGTCACTGTTTTACCGGAACAACAAAATAAATTGGCAATATTGTGATAAAAGTCAGAATTTTATATAACAAATGTCACCATTTTGCATTGAAAAGTGATAATTTTACGAGAAAATATTGCATCACAGAAACTGAAAGAATATCAGAAATTGTTGCCAATTTTTTAAGAAAAAAGTCGACAAATTGTGAGAAAAAGACTGCATTTCGTTTTTTGTTGTTGTTGTTGTTGTTTATTTTGTTTGTAATGGTTTTTTAACCTTCATTATTTACTTCAAGTTATTACAGCATGTCTTTATCTACATATTTATTTTATTAATCTTTAAATACTTTTTGGCCAAGGAGGCTTTCAATTTCTTACACACACTTGTTATTTCATATGTTGACCAGAGGGAGAGCACTTTTAAAAGCAACACAGTAAATTTGAAAAATCCCTCTTGAGGGCCACCTTTTCTAGATATATATATATATTAAAAGTGTATTTACAACATTAATAATATATACATACTATTCCAATATAAAAAAGCTTGTTGTAAAAAATGAGTTGGAACACAGCTTCACAAGACAAATTTAGAATTTTGTCAGTATTATAATAAAAGTCGTCATTTTACTCAACGAAAGTCCAAATTTTACAAGAAAAACTGAACATTTGTGCAATATTATGATAAAAGTTGGAATTTTACTCAATAACAGTTGCAGTTTTACAAGAAAAGCTTAACATTTTGTCAATTTTATGAAAAGAGTCTTAATTTTACTCGACAAAAGTCACAATTTTATGAGAAAACTTAAAATTTTGGCAATATTATAATAATAATCGGAATTTTACTTTGCAAATTTATGACAAAAGTCATCGTTTTACTCAAAAAATGTCACCGTTTTACAGGAACCACAAAATAAATTGGCAATATTGTGATAAAAGTCAGAATTTTATGTAACAAATGTCACCATTTTGCATTAAAATGTAATAATTTCACGAGAAAATATTGCATCACAGAAACTGAAAGAACATCAGAAATTGTTCCCAATTTTTTAAGAAAAAAGTCGACAAATTGTGAGAAAAAGACTGCATTTCGTTTTTTGTTGTTGTTGTTGTTGTTTATTTTGTTTGTAATGGTTTTTTAACCTTCATTATTTACTTCAAGTTATTACAGCATGTCTTTATCTACATATTTATTTTATTAATCTTTAAATACTTTTTGGCCAAGGAGGCTTTCAATTTCTTACACACACTTGTTATTTCATATGTTGACCAGAGGGGGAGCACTTTTAAAAGCAACACAGTAAATTTGAAAAATCCCTCTTGAGGGCCACCTTTTCTAGATATATATATTAAAAGTGTATTTACAACATTAATAATATATACATACTATTCCAATATAAAAAAGCTTGTTGTAAAAAATGAGTTGGAACACAGCTTCACAAGACAAACTTAGAATTTTGTCAGTATTATAATAAAAGTCGTCATTTTAGTCAACGCAAGTCAAGTTTACAAGAAAAACTGAACATTTGTGCAACATTATGATAAAAGTTGGAATTGGACTCAATAACAGTCGCAATTTTACAAGAAAAGCTGAAAATTTAGACAATTTAATGAAAAGAGTCGTAATTTTACTTGACAAAAGTCACAATTTTATGAGAAAACTTAAAATTTTGACAATATTATTATAATAATTGGAATTTTACTTTTCAAAGTTATGACAAAAGTCATCGTTTTACTCAAAAAATGTCATTGTTTTACAGGAACAACAAAATAAATTGGCAATATTGTGATAAAAGTCAGAATTTTATATGACAAATGTCACCATTTTGCATTAAAAAGTAATAATTTTACGAGAAAATATTGCATCACAGAAACTGAAAGAATATCAGAAATTGTTCCCAATTTTTAAAGAAAAAAGTCGACAAATTGTGAGAAAAAGTGAAGTGAATTATATTTATATAGCGCTTTTTCTCTAGTGACTCAAAGCGCTTTACATAGTGAAACCCAATACCTAAGTTACATTTAAACCAGTGTGGGTGGCACTGACTGCATTTAGTTTTTTGTTGTTGTTTATTTTGTTTGTAATGGTTTTTTAACCTTCATTATTTACTTCAAGTTAGTACAGCATGTCTTTATCTACATATTTATTTTATTAATCTTTAAATACTTTTTGGCCAAGGAGGCTCATTTCAATTTCTTACACACACTTGTTATTTCATATGTTGACCAGAGGGGGAGCACTTTTAAAAGCGACACACAGTCAATTTGAAAAATCCCTCTTCAGGGCCACGCTTTCTGGATATATATATTAGAAGTGTATTTACAACATTAATAATATATACATACTATGCCAATATAAAAAAGTTTGTTGTGAAAAATGAGTTGGAACACAGCTTCACAAGACAAACTTAGAATTTTTTCAGTATTATAATAAAAGTCGTCATTTTACTCAACGCAAGTCAAAATTTTGCAAGAAAAACTGAACATTTGTGCAACATTATGATAAAAGTTGGAATTTGACTCAATAACAGTCCCAATTTTACAACAAAAGTTTAAAAATTTGGCAATTTAATGAAAAGAGTCGTAATTTTACTCGACAAAAGTCACAATTTTATGAGAAAACTTTAAATTTTGGCACTATTATAATAATAATCGGAATTTTACTTTGCAAATTTATGACAAAAGTCTTCGTTTTACTCAAAAAATGTCACTGTTTTACAGGAACAACAAAATAAATTGCCAATATTGTGATAAAAGTCAGAATTTTATATGACAAATGTCACCATTTTGCATTAAAGAGTAATAATTTTACGAGAAAATATTGCATCACCGAAACTGAAAGAATATCAGAAATTGTTCCCATTTTTTAAAGAAAAAAGTCGACAAATTGTGAGAAAAAGACTGCATTTTGTTTTTTGTTGTTGTTTATTTTGTTTGTAATGTTTTTTTAACCTTCATTATTTACTTCAAGTTATTACAGTATGTCTTTATCTACATATTTATTTTATTAATCTTTAAATACTTTTTGGCATAGGAGGCTCATTTCAATTTCTTACACACACTTGTTATTTCATATGTTGACCAGAGGGGGAGCACTTTTAAAAGCGACACACAGTCAATTTGAAAAATCCCTCTTGAGGGCCACCCTTTCTAGATATATATATTAAAAGTGTATTTACAACTTTAATAATATATACATACTATGCCAATATAAAAAAGCTTGTTGTGAAAAATGAGTTGGAACACAGCTTCACAAGACAAACTTAGAATTTTGTCAGTATTATAATAAAAGTCGTCATAAACTTAACATTTTGACAATATTATTATAATAATCTGAATTTTACTTTTCAAATGTATGACAAAAGTCATCGTTTTACTCAAAAAATGTCACCGTTTTACAGGAACAACAAAATAAATTGCCAATATTGTGATAATAGTCAGAATTTTATACGACAAATGTCACCATTCTGCATTAAAAAGTAATCATTTTACAGGAAAATATTGCATCACAGAAACTGAAAGAATATCAGAAATTGTTCCCAATTTTTTAAGAAAAAAGTCGACAAATTGTGAGAAAAAGACTGCATTTGGATGGATGAAGTATTGGTTTTTGTTTCGTTATGATTTTTTGAGCAGTGAGTTTTATAGAAGCAGCTTTGTGTTACTAGAGTCAACTTTTTCTTATTACATTTCACCCGTTTGCTCTTTTATTCTACTTTGTTTTGGAGTATTTTTACAACGTGCCATAGGCCACACTTTGAAGCTCTCTGCTCTCAGGGGAAATTGACTCTTTCTACAATTGACTTGTCTCCAAGAGCTTTGGCATACACTCGCTGATTTAAGCCTCAGTGCCGTCACTCAATAATGAGTGTGATTACTTCCCTCTGACAATAATTGCCACTGGTGATTGACTTTCTGATCAAGTGCTTAGTGTTTACAGCACTAAGTGTTTATGTGTGCGTGCAGGACGACCTGTTGGCCCTCAGGAGAGTGGTGAAGTCTTTCCTGGCCGTGTGCCAGCAGTGCCTGTCCAACGTCAACACGCCTGTCAAAGAGCAGGTCGGCACCCAACCACAGGTTTTGTTGTTGCCATGGCGCCCGCATGTCTCTCATGCCACCTCCTTTTCTTCAGGCCTTCATGCTTCTTTGCGACCTGCTGATGATCTTCAGTCACCAGCTGATTTCCGGCGGCCGAGAGGGCCTGGAGCCGCTGGTCTTCAACCCGGACGGCACTCTGCAAAACGAGCTGCTCAACTTTGTCCTGGACCACGTCTTCATCGACCAGGACGACGAAAACCAGAGCATGGGTGAGAGTGGGGGGGATTTATCGTACTTTTCTACTTACTGTATGCCTGGGATGTCCAAAGTGCGGCCCAAGCACCATTTGTGGCCCTAATTTTCTTTTTATCGGCCTGCCTATTTTCTAAGAATACCAGTGTTGGCGCTAGAAAATTTCAAAATAATTATTAAATCATTGTACATTTTTCTGGTCCTACTTTTTTGAAACCCGTTTTGAAAACAAATGATAAATGTATGCATTATTCTGTTATATCTTCGATTCTATATTGTTTTGGGAAAACGTTGTCATAAACGGTAAAGGCTGTTCTAGTATAAAATATGTAGTGTTTCCCCAAGAAAATGTGTTAGTTAAAGGGGAACATTATCACAATTTCAAAAGTGTTAAAAACAATAAAAATCAGTTCCCAGTGGCATGTTGTATTTTTTGAAAATTTTTTAAAAATTTTACCGGTCTCCGAATATCCCTAAAAAATGCTTTAAATTGCTTGATTTTCGCTATTTGTGATGCGACTATCCATTTCCCTGTGACGTCACACAGTGCTGCCAATGTAAACAAACAATGGCGAATAGCACAGCAAGATATAGCGACATTAGCTCAGATTCAGACTCAGATTTCAGCGGCTTAAGCGATTCAACAGATTACGCATGTATTGAAACGGATGGTTGGAGTATGAAAGTATTGAAGAAGAAACTGAAGCTATTGAGCGAATAGCTATTGACGCTATTCATAGCCATAGCATGGCCGAATAGCTGCGTTAGCATTGCCGGTAAAATGTGCGGAGCAAACGATCAGGACTTTCGCATCTCGTGACACTGGACCAACATAAATCCGTCGATTGGTAAGTGTTTGTTTCGCATTAAATGTGGGTGGAAGGAAACGTAATATAGTTGCAAATGCATCTGCAGGTTATCCATACATCTCTGTGCCATGTCTGCTTTAGCACCGCCGGTAAATAGCATGTTAGCATCGATTAGCTGGCAGTCAACATCAACAAAACTCACCTTTGTGATTTCTGTGACTTTATCGTTGCAACTGCATCTGCAGGTTATCCATACATCTCTGTGCCATGTCTGCTTTAGCACCGCCGGTAAATAGCATGTTAGCAACGATTAGCTGGCAGTCAACATCAACAAAACTCACCTTTGTGATTTCTGTGACTTTATCGTTACAAATGCATCTGCAGGTTATCCATACATCTCTGTGCCATGACTGCTTTAGCGCCGCCGGTAAATAGCATGTTAGCATCGATTAGCGTAGCATGTTAGCATCGATTAGCTGGCAGTCCACATCAACAAAACTCAGCTTTGTGATTTCTGTGACTTTATCGTTACAAACTCATCTACAGGTTATCCATACATCTCTGTGCCATGTCTGCTTTAGCGCCGCCGGTAAATAGCATGTTAGCATCGATTAGCGTAGCATGTTAGCATCGATTAGCTGGCAGTCCACATCAACAAAACTCAGCTTTGTGATTTCTGTGACTTTATCGTTACAAACTCATCTGCAGGTTATCCATACATCTCTGTGTCATGTCTGCTTTAGCACCGCCGGTAAATAGCATGTTAGCGTCGATTAGCGTAGCATGTTAGCATCGATTAACCGACAGTCACGCCGCGACCAAATATGTCTGATTAGCACATAAGTCAACATCAACAAAACTCACCTTTGTGATTTCGTTGACTTTATCGTTGCAAATGCATCTGCAGGTTATCCATACATCTCTGTGCCATGTCTGCTTTAGCACCGCCGGTCAAATGTGGAGACACTCTGGTACATTCAATGGGGGTCTGGCGGCAGACACTTTCGCATCTTCGGGCCAGTGGTGCAACTTGAATCCCTCCCTGTTAGTGTTGTTACACCCTCCGACAACACACCGTCGAGGCATGATGTCTCCAAGGTTCCAAAAAATAGTCGAAAAAACGGAAAATAACAGAGCTGAGACCCAATGTTTACAATGTGTTGAAAATGAAAATGGCGGCTGTATTACCTCGGCGACGTCACATTCTGACGTCATCCCCTCCAGAGCGATAAACAGAAAGGCGTTTAATTCGCCAAAATTCACCCATTTAGAGTTCGGTAATCGGTTAAAAAAAAAAAAGGTATTTTTTCTGCACCATCAAGGTATATATTGACGCTTACATAGGTCTGGTGATAATGTTCCCCTTTAAGGTGGTGTCTCTCCAGGAGGAAGAGGCATCTCATCGGTGCCACTACAGCCTAGGGGGGGGGGCGCAATAGACTACAGACTGTGGTGAAGTAAATAAATGATAATAAATGGGTTGTACTTGTATAGCGCTTTTCTACCTTCAAGGTACTCAAAGCGCTTTGACACTACTTCCACATTTACCCATTCACACACACATTCACACACTGATGGAGGGAGCTGCCATGCAAGGCGCCAACCAGCACCCATCAGGAGCAAGGGTGAAGTGTCTTGCTCAGGACACAACGGACGTGAGGAGGTTGGTACTAGGTGGGATTTGAACCCGGGACCCTCGGGTTGCGCACAGCCACTCTTCAATCAATCAATCAATCAATGTTTATTTATATAGCCCCAAATCACAAATGTCTCAAAGGACTGCACAAATCATTACGACTACAACATCCTCGGAAGAACCCACAAAAGGGCAAGGAAAACTCACACCCAGTGGGCAGGGAGAATTCACATCCAGTGGGACGCCAGTGACAATGCTGACTATGAGAAACCTTAGAGAGGACCTCAGATGTGGGCAACCCCCCCCCTCTAGGGGACCGAAAGCAATGGATGTCGAGCGGGTCTAACATGATGCTGTGAAAGTTCAATCCATAGTGGCTCCAACACAGCCGCGAGAGTTCAGTTCAAGCGGATCCAAGACCGCAGCGAGAGTCCCGTCCACAGGAAACCATCTCAAGCGGAGGCGGATCAGCAGCGTAGAGATGTCCCCAACCGATACAGGCGAGCGGTCCATCCTGGGTCCCGACGAGCGGTCCATCCTGGGTCTCGACTTTGGACAGCCAGTACTTCATCCATGGTCATCGGACCGGACCCCCTCCGCAAGGGAGGGGGGGGGACATAGGAGAAAGAAAAGAAGCGGCAGATCAACTGGTCTAAAAAGGAGG
Organism: Nerophis ophidion; assembly: GCF_033978795.1. Taxonomy (NCBI): domain Eukaryota; kingdom Metazoa; phylum Chordata; class Actinopteri; order Syngnathiformes; family Syngnathidae; genus Nerophis; species Nerophis ophidion. The sequence continues at coordinate 7,820,240 of NC_084613.1, forward strand.
TCTATTTAAAGGCTAGAGTATACAGATGAGTTTTAAGGTGAGACTTAAATGCTTCTACTGAGGTAGCATCTCGAACTGTTACCGGGAGGGCATTCCAGAGTACTGGAGCCCGAACGGAAAACGCTCTATAGCCCGCAGACTTTTTTTGGGCTTTAGGAATCACTAATAAACCGGAGTCTTTTGAACGCAGATTTCTTGCCGGGACATATGGTACAATACAATCAGCAAGATAATGACTTAATGAGTCGAAATGAGAACTTCCATCCATTTTCTACCGCTTATTCCCTTTCGGGGTGGCGGGGGGCGCTGGCGCCTATCTCAGCTACAATTGGGCGGAAGGCGGTGTACACCCTGGACAAGTCGCCACCTCATCGCAGGGCCAACACAGATAGACAGACAACATTCAAACACTAGGGCCAAATTTAGTGTTGCCAATCAACCTATCCCCAGGTGCATGTCTTTGGAAGTGGGAGGAAGGAACCCACGCAGTCGCGGGGAGAACATGCAAACTCCACACAGAAAGATCCCGAGCCTGGGATTGAACCCAGGACTGCTGGACCTTCGTATTGTGAGGCAGACGCACTAACCCCTCTTCCACCGTGAAGCCCAAAATAAGAACTTAAGTCAAATTAATGACTTACAGTAAGTAAGCGTTTGCAATAAGCATTTTTAAAAAATGAGTTAAAAATGGGGCCACATGCTTACATATGCTCAACTAACTATGCTTGATTTATTACAGCATTTGGCTCTTTGTTGTTTGGATCTCGTTAGTGTGCTTGAGTTCGGGGATGAGGAGGAAATATAGTTGTTACAAACTTTGTCTGGAGTTGCTTCCTTATTTGTGACTATTCCAAGCTACCCATCCGTAGTACCAGGAGTCCAGAATCTTCCAATTAGTAATCGGTACCAAATAATATTGGTACTCGGTATACATGCCTACTCGGCACTAAAATGTCCAATGAAAAACATTGTGTGGTGTCTCTCAGAGGGGGACGAGGAAGACGAGGCCAACAAGATCGAGGCCCTGCACAAGAGGAGGAACCTGCTGGCGGCCTTTTGTAAACTCATCATCTACGACATAGTTGACATGCCCGCTGCAGCCGACATCTTCAAACACTACATGAAGGTAGCGTTAACGCCTTGCCTGTGTGTCTGTGTGTGTGTGTGTGTGTGTGTGTGTGTGTGTGTGTATCTGTGTATGTTTGTGTGTGAAGAAGGAAAAGTATCTTCCATATGAGGACCGGTGAACCAGTTAAGATCGAAATCATGGTCCCAATTTGGAAATGTCTCAGTTGCACCCCTGCTGGTGACATCTATCAAAATGAGGGTGGTCCCAAAAAAGGAGGGATTTTCCAAATTGACCGTGTGTCGCTTTTATAAGCGCTCCCCCCTCTGGTCAACATATGAAATAACAAGTGTGTAAGAAGTTGAAATGTGCCCCTTTTGGCCAAAATGAATACCTAAAATAAATATGTATATAGAGACAAACTGTAATAACTTGAAGTTAATAATGAAGATTAAAAACCAATTAAACAAAAAATAGTTAACTAAAAGCAGTCCTTTTCTCACAATGTGTTGACTTTTTTTGTTATAAAATTGGGAACAATTTCTCATATTATTTCAGTTTTTGTAATATTGCAATATTTTCTCTTGAAATTATGACTTTTTTATGTAAAAGTATTACTTTTTGATGCAAAATTCTGACTTATCACAATATTGCCAATTTTGTTGTTGTTCTGGTAAAACAGTGACATTGAGTAATATTAAATTTGCCAAGTAAAATTCCGATTATTATTATGATATTCCCAAAATGTTAGTTTTCTCATAAAATTCCGACTTTTGTCGAGTACAATGACGACTCTTTTCATAAAATCGCTAAAATGTTAAGCGTTTCTTGTGAAATTGTGACTGTTATTGAGTCAAATTCCAACTTTTATCATAATATTGCACAAATGTTCAGTTTTTCTTGTAAAATTTTGACTTGCGTTGAGTAAAATGACCACTTTATTGTAATACTGTCAACATTCCAACAAGTTTTTTTTATATTTGCACAGTATGTATGTATTATTACTGTTGTGAATACACTTCTTTATACAGTATATCTAACAATGGTGGTCCTAAAGAGGTAGGCATTTTTTTGCAGGTCTCAAGAAGGTTACAAATACGTGTGTGTGTGTGTTTTTTTTCTTGTATTTCTACCCTTCTTGGGACATGAAGAAGGAAAAGTATCTTCCATATGAGGACCGGTGAACAAGTTAAGATCGAAATCATGGTCCCAATTTGGAAATGTCTCAGTTGCACCCCTGCTGGTGACATCTATCAAAATGAGGGTGGTCCCAAAAAAGGAGGGATTTTCCAAATTGACCGTGTGTCGCTTTTATAAGCGCTCCACCTCTTCTTAACATATGAAATAACAAGTGTGTAAGAAATTGAAATGTCCCCCTTTTGGCCAAAATGAACACCTAAAATAAATATGTATATAGAGACAAACTGTAATAACTTGAAGTTAATAATGAAGATTAAAAACCAATTAAACCAAAAATTGTTAACTAAAAGCAGTCCTTTTCTCACAGTGTGTTGATTTTTTTGTTATAAAATTAGGAACAATTTCTCATATTATTTCAGTTTTTGTAATATTGCAATATTTTCTCTTAAAATTATGACTTTTTTTATGTAAAATTATTACTTTTTGATGCAAAATGGTGACATTTGTCATATACAATTCTGACTTATCACATTATTGCCAATTTTGTTGTTGTTCTGGTGAAACAGTGACATTGAGTAATATTAAATTTGCCAAGTATAATTCAGATTATTATTATGATATCGCCAAAATGTTAGTTTTCTCATAAAATTCTGACTTTTGTCGAGTAAAATGACGACTCTTTTCATAAAATCCCTAAAAAGTTAAGCTTTTATTGTGAAATTGTGACTGTTATTGAGTCAAATTCAAAGTTTTATCATAATATTGCACAAATGTTCAGTTTTTCTTGTAAAATTTTGACTTGCGTTGAATAAAATGACCACTTTATTATAATACTGTCAACATTCCAAAAAGTTTTTTTCTATTTGCATAGTATGTATATATTATTACTGTTGTAAATACACTTCTTTATACAGTATATCTAACAATGGTGGTCCTAAAGAGGTAGGCATTTTTTTTGCAGGTCTCAAGAAGGTTACAAATGTGTGTGCGTGTGTGTGTGTTTTCTTGTGTTTCTACCCTTCTTGGGACATGAAAAAGGAAAAGCATCTTCCATATGAGGACCGGTGAACAAGTTAAGATCGAAATCATGGTCCCAATTTGGAAATGTCTCAGTTGCACCCCTGCTGGTGACGTCTATCAAAATGAGGGTGGTCCCAAAAAAGGAGGGATTTTCCAAATTGACCGTGTGTCGCTTTTATAAGCGCTCCACCTCTTCTTAACATATGAAATAACAAGTGTGTAAGAAATTGAAATGTGCCCCTTTTGGCCAAAATGAATACAAAAAATAAAATAAATATGTATATAGAGACAAACTGTAATAACTTGAAGTTAATAATGAAGATTAAAAACCAATGAAACCAAAACTAGTTAACTAAAAGCAGTCCTTTTCTCACAGTGTGTTGACTTTTTTGTTATAAAATTAGGTACAATTTCTCATATTATTTCAGTTTTTGTAATATTGCAATATTTTCTCGTAAAATTATGACTTTTTTTATGTAAAAGTATTACTTTTTGATGCAAAATGGTGACATTTGTCATATAAAATTCTGACTCATCACAATATTGCCAATTTTTTTGTTGTTCTGGTAAAACAGTGACATTGAGTAATATTAAATTTGCCAAGTAAAATTCCGATTATTATTATGATATTCCCAAAATGTTAGTTTTCTCATAAAATTCCGACTTTTGTCGAGTACAATGACGACTCTTTTCATAAAATCGCTAAAATGTTAAGCGTTTCTTGTGAAATTGTGACTGTTATTGAGTCAAATTCAAAGTTTTTTATCATAATATTGCACAAATGTTCAGTTTTTCTTGTAAAATTTTTACTTGCGTTGAGTAAAATGACCACTTTATTGTAATACTGTCAACATTCCAACAAGTTTTTTTAATATTTGCATAGTATGTATATATTATTACTGTTGTAAATACACTTCTTTATACAGTATATCTAACAATGGTGGTCCTAAAGAGGTAGGCAATTTTTTTGCAGGTCTCAAGAAGGTTACAAATACGTGTGTGTGTGTGTGTTTGTGTGCGTGTGTGTGTGTGTGTGTGTGTGTGTGTGTGTGTGTGTGTGTGTGTGTGTTTCTATCCTTCTTGGGACATGAAAAAGGAAAAGTATCTTCCATATGAGGACCGGTGAACAAGTTAAGATCGAAATCATGGTCCCAATTTGGAAATGTCTCAGTTGCACCCCTGCTGGTGACATCTATCAAAATGAGGGTGGTCCCAAAAAAGGAGGGATTTTTCAAATTGACCGTGTGTCGCTTTTATAAGCGCTCCCCTTCTGGTCAACATATGAAATAACAAGTGTGTAAAAAAAAAATTTAAATGTGCCCCTTTTGGCCAAAATGAATACCTAAAATAAATATGTATATAGAGACAAACTGTAATAACTTGAAGTTAATAATGAAGATTAAAAACCAATTAAAACAAAAATAGTTAACTAAAAGCAGTCCTTTTCTCACAATGTGTTGACTTTTTTTGTTATAAAATTAGGTACAATTTCTCATATTATTTCAGTTTTTGTAATATTGCAATATTTTCTCGTGAAACGATGACTTTTTTATGTAAAATTATTACTTTTTGATGCAAAATGGTGACATTTGTCATATACAATTCTGACTTATCACAATATTGCCAATTTTGTTGTCGTTTTGGTGAAACAGTGACTTTGAGTAATATTAAATTTGCCAAGTAAAATTCCGATTATTATTATGATATTCCCAAAATGTTAGTTTTCTCATAAAATTCCGACTTTTGTCGAGTAAAATGACGACTCTTTTCATAAAATCGCTAAAATGTTAAGCTTTTATTGTGAAATTCTGCTTGTTATTGAGTCAAATTCGAAGTTTTATCATAATATTGCACAAATGTTCAGTTTTTTTGTAAAATTTTGACTTGCGTTGAGTAAAATGACCACTTTATTGTAATACTGTCAACATTCCAACAAGTTTTTTTTTATATTTGCATAGTATGTATGTATTATTACTGTTGTAAATACACTTCTTTATACAGTATATCTAACAATGGTGGTCCTAAAGAGGTAGGCATTTTTTTTTTGCCGGTTTCAAGAAGGTTACAAATACGTGTGTGTGTATGTGTGTGTGTGCGTGTGTGTGTGTATTTCTACCCTTCTTGAGACATGAAGAAGGAAAAGTATCTTCCATATGAGGACCGGTGAACAAGTTAAGATCGAAATCATGGTCCCAATTTGGAAATGTCTCAGTTGCACCCCTGCTGGTGACATCTATCAAAATGAGGGTGGTCCCAAAAAAGGAGGGATTTTCCAAATGGACCGTGTGTCGCTTTTATAAGCGCTCCACCTCTGCTTAACATATGAAATAACAAGTGTGTAAGAAATTGAAATGTGCCCCTTTTGGCCAAAATGAATACCTAAAATAAATATGTATATAGAGACAAACTGTAATAACTTGAAGTTAATAATGAAGATTAAAAACCAATTAAAACAAAAATAGTTAACTAAAAGCAGCCCTTTTCTCACAATGTGTCGACTTTTTTGTTATAAAATGGGGAATAATTTGTCATATTATTTCAGTTTTTGTAATATTGCAATATTTTCTTGTAAAATTATGACTTTTTTATGTAAAAGTATTACTTTTTGATGCAAAATGGTGACATTTGTCTTATAAAATTCTGACTTATCACAATATTGCCAATTTTGTTGTTCTGGTGAAACAGTGACATTGAGTAATATTAAATTTGCCAAGTAAAATTCCGATTATTATTATGATATCGCCAAAATGTTAGTTTTCTCATAAAATTCCGACTTTTGTTGAGTAAAATGACGACTCTTTTCATAAAATCTCCAAAATGTTCAACTTTTCTTGTGAAATTGTGACTGTTATTGAGTCAAATTCATCGTTTTATCATAAAATTGCACAAATGTTCAGTTTTTCTTGTAAAATTTTGACTTGCGTTGAGTAAAATGACCACTTTTATTATATTATTGCCAACATTCTAAGTTTTTCTCATGAAATTCCAACATTTTTTCTTATATATGCATATTATGGATCTATTATTAATACTTAATACTCAAGTCTCAAGAAGGTCACAAATAGAAGAACGTGTGTGTGCTTTACCTTCTAACATACACATCTCCATTCTCTAGTATTATAACGACTACGGCGACATCATCAAAGAGACTCTGAGTAAGACCCGACAGACGGACAAGATCCTCTGCGCCAAGACTCTCATCCTGAGTCTGCAACAGGTCTGAGAGTCCTCTGCATCTCATCCCGCACATAACTGTAAGCAGCACTTAGCTCCCCCGCTTCTTCACGCCTTGCAGCTCTTCAACGAGCTGCTGCAGGATCAGGGCCCCAACCTGGACCGCACCTCGTCGCACGTCAGCGGCATCAAGGAGCTGGCACGCCGCTTCGCCCTCACCTTTGGCCTGGATCAGATCAAGACCAGAGAGGCGGTGGCCACGCTGCACAAGTACGTTGACAAGTCTCTGTGGAAAAAGTAGCATCAAAGTGACTTTGGGACCATTCTGTCTTCCTCCCCCCTCCTGGCAGAGATGGCATCGAGTTTGCCTTTAAGTACCAGAATCCTCGAGGACCAGAGTTTCCTCCCCTTAACTTGGCCTTCCTGGAGGTGCTGAGCGAGTTCTCCTCCAAACTGATCCGCCAAGACAAGAAGACAGTGTAAGTGCCTCCTGCTCCTACTCTTCATATTAACATCCATTACATACATTATTCATCTCCAAAGAGGCGCTCACACTATTAGTTTGTGTTTAAACCGCAAATTACAACAAATTTTATATTATCATACTTTCCAAACAATTTTTTTGTAAAAATAAATTATTCAATATCTGTTTGACTTACAATTTCAAAGCAAGTTATCCAACACAGTAAAAATGACAATAGATTTTCTGGTAAAATTTACGATGGTTTTTACAGTAAAATTCTGACAACTGAGCTGCCAGTTTTTTAACCGTAAAATCGGTTGTGAAAAAACACCCCTTGTATATTTTACAGTACAAAGTATGGTGGCTACGTTGCACGTTTTTTTGTGTAAATTCTCCCCAAAAATGTTTTTGCAGTGTGCGCTAAAAGAAAGATACTAAATATAAAATGAAGCTTTATTGCAGACGCCAACGTCTAAGTAGACATACAATCACATGCAGTATATAAAACAAAAATACAGTATAAAAGGCATAATCACATATTATTAAAACAGGGCTTTTGCATATTCAGTATAAGGCATCTAATAAATAAATAAAAACAATCAAAATGAACATGTGTGTGTGTGTGTGTGTGTGTGTGTATATGCATATGCATATGTATTTATATGTATGTATATATGTATATGTCTATATATCTATTTATATATGTATGTAAGTATGTATATATATATATGTATATTTATATATATGTATGTTTATATGTATGTATATATATTTATGTACATATACAGTATGTATATATATATATATATATGTGTGTGTGTATATATATATATATATATATATTTATATATATGTATGTATATATATATATATACATACATTACTAAAACAAAGATACTAAATATAAAATGAAGCTTTATTGCAGACGCCAACGCCTAAGTAGACATACAATCACATACAGTATACAAAACAAAAATACAGTATAAAAGGCATAATCACATAATAATAAAACAGGGCTTGTGCATATTCAGTAAAATGCATCTAATAAATAAATAAAAACAATCAAAATGAACTGTGTGTGTGTGTGTGTGTGTGTGTGTGTGTGTGTGTGTGTGTGTGTGTGTGTGTATAATGTGTATATATATGTATATGCATATATATTTATATATGTATTTATATGTATGTATCTATGTATATGTCTATACATCTATTTATATATGTATGTAAGTATGTACATATATATATATGTATATTTATATATATGTATGTTTATATGTATGTATATATGTATATATATGTACATATACAGTATGTATATATATATGTGTGTGTGTATATATATATTTATTTATATATATGTATGTATATATATACATATATATATATACATACATTACTAAAAGAAAGATACTAAATATAAAATGAAGCTTTTTTGCAGACGCCAACGTCTAAGTAGACATACAATCACTTACAGTACATAAAACAAAAATACAGTATAAAAGGCACAATCACATAATATTTAAACAGGGCTTGTGCATATTCAGTAAAAGGCATCTAATAAATAAATAAAAACAATCAAAATGAACGTGTGTGTTTGTGTGTGTGTGTGTGTATAATGTGTATATATATATGTATATGCATATATATTTATACATGTATTTATATATGTATTTATATGTATGTATCTATGTATATGTCTATATATCTATTTATATATGTATGTAAGTATGTATATATATATATATATCTATATTTATATATATGTATGTTTGTATATATGTATATATATATGTACATATACAGTATGTATATATATATATATATGTGTGTGTGTGTATATATATATATATATATATATATATTTATTGATATATATGTATGTATATATATATATACATACATTACTAAAAGAAAGATACTAAATATAAAATGAAGCTTTTTTGCAGAAGCCAACGTCTAAGTAGACATACAATCACTTACAGTACATAAAACAAAAATACAGTATAAAAGGCATAATCACATAATATTAAAACAGGGCTTGTGCATATTCAGTAAAAGGCATCTAATAAATAAATAAAAACAATCAAAATGAACATGTGTGTGTGTGTGTGTGTGTTTTTTTGTGTGTGTGTGTGTGTGTGTGTATATTGTGTATATATGTGTATATGCATATATATTTATACATGTATTTATATATGTATTTATATGTATGTATATATGTATATGTCTATATATCTATTTATATATGTATGTATATATATATATTTATATATATGTATGTATATACATGTACATATACAGTATGTATATATATATATATGTGTGTGTATATGTATATATTTATTTATATATATGTATGTATATATATATATATATATATATGTATATATATATATATATATATATATATATATATATATATATATGTATATATATATATATATATATATATATATATATATATATATATATGTATATATATATATATATATACATACATTACTAAAAGAAAGATACTAAATATAAAATGAAGCTTTTTTGCAGAAGCCAACGTCTAAGTAGACATACAATCACTTACAGTACATAAAACAAAAATACAGTATAAAAGGCATAATCACATAATATTAAAACAGGGCTTGTGCATATTCAGTAAAAGGCATCTAATAAATAAATAAAAACAATCAAAATGAACATGTGTGTGTGTGTGTGTGTGTGTGTGTATATTGTGTATATATGTGTATATGCATATATATTTATACATGTATTTATATATGTATTTATATGTATGTATGTATATATGTATGTATATGTATATTTCTATACATCTATTTATATATGTATGTAAGTATGTATATTTATATACGTATATATATATATATATATGTATATGTATGTAAGTATGTATATTTATATATGTATATATATATATATGTATATGTATGTATATATATATGTATGTATATATGTATATATATGGATGTATGTATATATATATATATATATATGTATGTACATATACAGTATGTATAAATGTATGTATATGTGTACATATACAGTATGTGTATATGTATGTATATATGTACATATACAGTGTGTATATATATGTATATATATACATATACAGTACGTATATGTATATATTTGTATATATGTACATATTTGTATATATGTACATACACACATAAAATATTGATTTGCATAAGCAAATTCATATAATGTTGCTGTTCCAAGCGGCCCTCTGATAACTGCCATGTGGCCCCCAATAAATGGGAGTTTGAGGGCCCCGAGTGGTATGTTTAGAACAGTTTGACAACAACACATTAAAGGTGCACACAGAGGTAACTCACGCCGCTGAAGGCTAAGCAAGAATGTTGAAGTTGCTCATGACAAAGAGATTTGTTTGTGCAGCTAACAGAGCAGAGATGTTAGCATGTTAGCAAAGTGGTGCATGTTGTCCCCAGGCACTCCTACTTGGAGAAGTTCATGGTGGAGTCCATGTCGGAGCGGCGGGAAGACGTGTGGCTGCCGCTCATCTCCTACAGGAACAGCCTGCAGACAGGCGGGGACGAGGACCACATGTCTGTCACCTCGGGCTCCAGCAGCAAGACGGGCTCGCTGCGCAGCAAGAAGGGACGCCCGCCGCTTCACAAGAAACGCATCGAGGGTGAGCAATCTTATATAGACTTTATTTCTGTTCTATACTTCAATACAATTATGTTACATTGGTCAAAAGAATTATATTACATTGTTTAATAGAAATATGTTACGTGGTTCAATATAATTATGTCATGCAGTTCAATAGAATTATGTTACATTGTTCAATAGAATTATTTTACATTTTTTAATAGAATTATGTTACACGATTTAATAGAATTATGTCATGCAGTTCAATAAAATTATGTTACATTGTTCAATAGAATTATGTTATATAGTTCAATATAATTATGGTAAATAGTTCAATATAATTGTTACATTATTCAATAGAATCATGTTATATAGTTCAATATAATTATGTTACATTATTCAATAGAATCATGTTATATAGTTCAATATAATTGTTATATTTTTATATAGAATTATGTTGTATACTTCAATAGAATTATGTCATATAGTTCAATATAATTGTTATATTTTTATGTAGAATTATGTTGTATGGTTCAATAGAATTATGTCATATAGTTCAATATAATTGTTATATTTTTATGTAGAATTATGTTGTATAGTTCAATAGAATTACGTTATATAGTTTAACATAATTATGTTACATTATTCAATATAATTATGGTATATAGTCCAATAGAATTATGTTGCATTACTCAATAGAATTATGGTATATAGTTCAATTGAATTGTGTTACATTATTCAATATGAATATGTTACATAGTTCAATAGAATTTTGTTATATTTTTGTATAGAATTATGTTATATAGTTCAATAGAATTATGATACATTCAATAGAATTATGGTATATATTTCAATAGAATTGTTATATTTTTATATATAATTATGTCATAGTTCAATAGAATTATGTTACATTATTCAATAGAATTATGTTACATTATTCAATAGAATTATGGTATATAGTTCAATAGAATTGTTATATTTTTATATATAATTATGTCATAGTTCAATAGAATTATGTTACATTATTCATTATAATTATGTTGTATAGTTCAATATAATTGTTATATTTTTATGTAGAATTATTTCATATAGTTCAATAGAATTTTATGTTACATTATTCAATAGAATTATGTTATATAGTTAAATAGAATTGTAATATTGGCATACAGAATTATGTCATATAGTTCAATAAAATTATGGTAAGTAGTTTAATAGAATGATGTGATATAGTTATGTATAATTATGTTATAGTTCAATGTAATTATGCTTTATAGTTAAAAAGATTTATGTTATATAGTTTTATACAACTCAATAGAATTATGTTATATTGTTATATAGAATAATGTTATATAGTTCATTAATAGAATTGTTATATATTGTTAAATGTAAGCATGTTGTATAGTTATATAGACTTATGTTTTCGCTTTATATGGAATTATGTTATGGATTTGATAGAATTATGCATATGGAAGTATGTTGTATAGTTACATATAATGTTATGTTATTAATACAGAATGTAATGGTATTAGTTTTATAAACTATTATTGTGGATGTTACATATTGTTGTATGTTATATATATATATATTGAATATTATGTTATTTATATAGACTGTTACTAATATTGTTATTAGTTGGATAGAATGTTATATAGTCAACACATTTTAAAATGATTTACAATCTTAGTTTTATCTTAGTCTTACATCATTTTGTATACAATGTCATATAAATGTTGTGTTATTAGTTATGTGTATATATATAATGTTTTATAGAATGTTATATATAATGTTGTATAGAATGCTGTGTTATTAGTTATCTATAATGTTTTAAAGAGTGTTATTAGTTGTATTATTTGTTGTTTTATTAGTTGTATAGAATGTTGTCTTAGTTATATAGAATGTTTTATAAAATGTTGAATAGAATGTGTTATGAGTTATATATAATGTTGTCTTATTAGTTATTTAGATTGTTGAATAGAATGTTGTGTCATTAGTTACATAGAATGTTTTATGGAATATTGTTTTATATAATGTTGTGTTGTTATGTAGAATTGTGTGTTGTGTGTGTGCTGTAACAACTTCCTGTTTGCTCAGAGGAGAGCAGTGTGGAGGGCTCCTGGCTGATGCGCAATGACACCTTACAAACACCGGGGGCGCTGCAAACTCCTCAACTCACCTCCACGGTCCTGCGAGAGAACCGGCCGGCGGACCACATGCCGGAAGCCGATTCGGAACCCGGGTCGGAAAACGACTTTGTGCACAAGTACGTGCCACGTGGCGAGTTGCGCTCCAAAAAAAAAGCGTCGGTCTCACATGGAGGTGGTGTTGCGTGCAGCCCGCAGATGCAGATGTCGTGGCTGGGCCAGCAGAAGATGGAGGACGTGAGCAGGAAGGACCGCACGGCCATGAACTACATCAAGTCTCGCAGCAACCAGGGCGTGCGGCAGACCGTGTAAGTGGACTTTGGAAAACACTCTCTGGCCTTCCTCTTCCAGCACTAAGCCACTTATTGTGTGTTCAGGCGCGGTCTGATGGAGGATGATGCTGAGCCCATCTTTGAGGACGTCATGATGTCATCGCGGGGCCAGCTGGAGGACATGAACGAGGAGTTTGAAGACACCATGGTCATCGACCTGGTCAGTCATCTCACACTTTCTCTTTCTCACACTTCTTCTTCACCCCACTTTCTTTTTGTTCCACCTCTTCTTCACCCCACTTTCTTTTTGTTCCACCTCTTCTTCATCACACTTTCTTTTTGTTCCACCTCTTCTTTATCACACTTTCTTTTTGTTCCACCTCTTCTTCATCACACTTTATTTTTGTTCCACCTCTTCTTCATGCTTTCTTTTTGTTCCACCTCTTCTTCATGCTTTCTTTTTGTTCCACCTCTTCTTCATGCTTTCTTTTTGTTCCACCTCTTCTTCACGCTTTCTTTTTGTTCCACCTCTTCACGCTTTCTTTTTGTTTCACCTCTTCTTCACGCTTTCTTTGTGTTCCACGGCTTCTTCACACTTTCTTTGTTCCACTTCTTCACGCTTTCTTTGTGTTCCACCTATTCTTCACGTTTTGTTTGTGTTCCACCTCTTCTTCTTTACACTTTGTGTTCCACCTCTTCTTCTTTACACTTTCTTTGTTTTCCACTGCTTCTTTGCACTTTCTTTGTTCCACTTCTTCACGCTTTGTTTTTGTTCCACCTCTTCTTCTTTACACTTTCTTTGTGTTCCACTTCTTCTTCAGGCTTTTTGTTCCACTTCTTCACACTTTCTTTGCGTTCCACCTCTTCTTCTTTACACTTTCTTGGTTCTACTTCTTCTTCACGCTTTCTTTGTGTTCCACCTCTTCTTCACACTTACTTTGTGTTCCACTTCTTCTTCTTCACACTTTCTTTGTGTTTCACTTTTTCCTCACACTTTTTTGGGTTACACTTTTTCCCCACACTTACATTGTTACATTTCTTTCTCTTCAGGTAATGTTTGTGTTCCATTTCTTTTACTTTATCACACTTTTTGTGTTCCAATTTTTCAAATGGAACATTTGTGTTCGCTTCTATTTCTTTACGCTGTCTTTCTTCTTGCTTTTTTTTTGTTTTCCACTCCTTTGTCTTCTTCATACTTTCTTTGTGTTCCACTTCTTCTTCTTGCCTTCTTTATGTTCCACTTCTTCACGTAATCTTTGTATCCTCACAGCCGCCATCGCGGAACAGACGCGAGAGAGCCGAACTGAGACCCGACTTCTTTGATTCTGCAGCCATGATTGAGGACGAGTCGGTAAGACATCTTTATTATTGTCAATAAAGCACAATTTCACCTGACATGAAACATCCTCACACTTCAGATATTAGTCACAGTCATGCAGTCCATCTGGAAAGTATTCGCAGCTTTTTCCACATGTTGTTACGTTCCAGACCTGTTCTAGAATGGAATACATTCATTTTTGTCCTCTCATTCTTTACCCAATACCCTGTTATGACTCTGTGAAAAAGTTTTTTTTTTTTTAAAAGTTTTGAAAACGTATCATGAATGTATTATTAATCCACACAGTAACTGGGTAGCAGGTTGTATTCTTGTGAATGAATGTATTATTAATCCACATAGTAACTGGGTAGCAAGTTTTATTCTTGTGAATGAATGAATGCATTTTAATACCACACAGTAACTGAGTAAGAGGTTTTGTTCTAGTCAATGAATGAATGTACTATTAATCCACACAGTAACTGGGTAGCCGGTTTTATTCTTGTGAACGAATGAATGTATTATTAATCCACACAGTAACTAGGTAGCCGGTTTTATTCTTGTGAACGACTGTATTATTAATCCACACAGTAACTGGGTAGCAAGTTTTATTCTTGTGAATTAATGAATGTATTATTAATCCGCATAATAACTGAGTAGCAGGTTTTATTCTTGTGAATGAATGAATGCATTATTATTCACACATTAACTGAGTAACCGGTTTTATTCTTGTGAATGAATGAATGCATTATTATTCACACATTTACTTAGTAACCGGTTTTATTCTTGTGAACGAATGAATGTATTATTATACACACAGTAACTGAGTAGCAGGTTTTATTCTACCGAATAAATGAATGTGTTATTAATCCACACAGTAACTGAGCAGTAGCAGGTTTTATTCTTGTGAATGAATGAATGTATTATTAATCCACACAGTAATTTAGTAGCAGGTTATATCCTTGTGATTGAATGAATGTATTAATAATCCACACAGTAACTGAGTAGCAGCTTTTATTCTTGTGAATGAATGAATGTATTATTAATCCACACTGTAATTAAGTAGCAGGTTATATTCTTGTGATTGAATTAATGTATTATTAATCCACACAGTAACTGAGTAGCAGGGTTTATTCTTGTGAAGGAATGAATGTTTTATAAATCCACATAGCAACTGAATTGCAGGTTTTATTCTTGTGAAGGAATGAATGTGTTATTAATCCACACAGTAGCTGAGCAGTAGCAGGTTTTATTCTTGTGAATGAATGAATGTGTTATTAATCCACACAGTAACTGAGTAGCAGCAGGTTTTATTCTTGTGAATGAATGAATCTATTATTAATCCACACAGTAACTGAGTAGCAGGTTTTATTCTACCGAATAAATGAATGTGTTATTAATCCACACAGTTATTAACTAGTAGCAGGTTTTATTCTTGTGAATGAATGAATGTATTATTAATTCACACAGTAACTGAGTAGCAGGTTTTATTTTACCGAATAAATGAATGTGTTATTAATCCACACAGTAACAGAGCAGTAGAAGGTTTTAATATCGTGAATTAATGAATGTATTAATAATCCACACAGTAACAGGGTATCAGGTTTTGTTTATTCTTGTGATTGAATGAATGTATTATTAATCCACATAGTAACTGAGCAGTAGAAGGTTTTATTATTGTGAATGAATGAATGTGTCATTAATCCACACAGTAACTGACTAGTAGCAGGTTTTATTCTTGTGAATGAATGAATGTGTTATTAATCCACACAGTAACTGACTAGTAGCAGGTTTTATTCTTGTGAATAAATGAATGTGTTATTAATCCACACAGTAACATGGCAGTAGAAGGTTTTAATATCGTGAATTAATGAATGTATTAATAATCCACACAGTAACAGGGTATCAGGTTTTGTTTATTCTTGTGAATGAATGAATGTATTATTAATCCACATAGTAACTGAGTAGTAGAAGGTTTTATTATTGTGCATTAATGAATGTGTTATTAATCCACACAGTAACTGAGCAGTTGCATGTTTTATTCCTGTGAATGAATGAATGTGTTATCAATCC
This sequence comes from Nerophis ophidion, assembly GCF_033978795.1. Taxonomy (NCBI): domain Eukaryota; kingdom Metazoa; phylum Chordata; class Actinopteri; order Syngnathiformes; family Syngnathidae; genus Nerophis; species Nerophis ophidion. The sequence continues at coordinate 7,836,528 of NC_084613.1, forward strand.
ACACAGTAACTGACTAGTAGCAGGTTTTATTCTTGTGAATAAATGAATGTGTTATTAATCCACACAGTAACATGGCAGTGGAAGGTTTTAATATCGTGAATTAATGAATGTATTAATAATCCACACAGTAACAGGGTATCAGGTTTTGTTTATTCTTGTGAATGAATGAATGTATTATTAATCCACATAGTAACTGAGTAGTAGAAGGTTTTATTATTGTGCATTAATGAATGTGTTATTAATCCACACAGTAACTGAGCAGTTGCTTGTTTTATTCCTGTGAATGAATGAATGTGTTATTAATCCACACAGTAACTGAGCAGTAGCATGTTTTATTCCTGTGAATGAATGAATGAATGTGTTATTAGTCCACACAGTAACTGAGCAGCAGCAGGTTAATTCCTGTGAATGAATGAATGAATGTGTTATTAGTCCACACAGTAACTGAGCAGCAGCATGTTTTATTCCTGTGAATGAATGAATGTATTATTAGTCCACACAGTAACTGAGCAGCAGCAGTGAATGAATGAATGAAAGTGTCATTGTAACAGTGCTATGAAACAGTGCCCTCCAGCGGCCATGTGGTGAACTGCTGCTATGTTTGTCTGCAGGGTTTCAGCATGCCCATGTTCTGATGGGGACACCTGAAAGTGAAAGTGAAAGTAAACAATCTGGATTCTAATCAGGAGTATACAGAAGATGAGGAAGAGGAGGAGGAAGAAGAAGTTGTCCTTCTGTCTTCCTGAGAAGACACTCAGGAGCGTCAGGAGGCTCCTCGCCATGTTGGGCGCCAGGTTTGAAAAAAAGTGTTCCACAGGTGTCGTCTCACTTACACACACACTCTGTACAGCCCCGCCCACTTCTTCTTCTGCGGTGGCGCGCTTCAACTCAAAACTTTTTGAGCGCCGGCTCAGTTCTCGGGCCCGGCGAGCGCCCCCTGCAGGCGAGGCCAAAGGTCAACAGAGAGGACGATATAGCAGTTTTCTAAATATTGTTTTCCAAGAGACATTTTGATCCCTAGCTTTAGTATTCAACTTTCAAATACACTCTTTTTTTTGTTTTTTTTTTTGCTTTGTACAGTTTTTCTTGTTGAATGTTTTTCTTCTTGTTTGTTGCCAACTGGTGGCCTACATCCTTTTTTCTTCTTTTTTGCACTGTCACTATTTGCAGCTTCTTCTCTCTATCCGTGTGTGTGTGCGCGCGTCAGTGTGTGTGTGTGTGTGTGTGCGTGCGTTACTTAGGACGTATTGTTTGAATGTCACCTTTACGTTTGCTCCTGTAAATATTCACACACTCGCACCGTTTCTGCACAGCCTGTTTTTCTTCGTGTCAACCTTCAATTGTTTTTACAGAAAATAAAATCTGTAATCATGATCATTGCAACGGCATCCTAATATTTATCTGCACGTATTTTGAAATGTCTTAAATCGATACAAACTAATTACCAAAAAGTATTCATTTACTCACCAAAATAGCTTCTAGTGTTTGAATTTTTTTTTAAATAAAAAAAATCCAATAAACTTGCACACAAATATGTATTTCCATTGTAATATATATGTGTGTGTGTGTGTGTATGTATGTATATATATATATATATATTTACAATAGTAATTCATATGTGTGCCATATATGTGTGTGTGTGTGTGCAAGTTTATTGGATTTTTTATTTATTTAATGAAAATGTAAACAAAATAAGCTATTTTGATGAGTAAATGAATACTTATATATAATATATATACTTAATGTATATATATATATATAAATCCAATAAACTTGCACAAAAATATGTATTTCCATTGTAATATATATATATATATATATGTGTGTGTGTGTGTGTGCAAGTTTATTGGATTTTTTTTATTTAATGAAAATGTAAACAAAATAAGCTATTTTGATGAGTAAATTAATATTTATATATATATATATATATATATATATATATTGGCCCTCTGGCCAATTATATATATATATATATATATATATATAAATCCAATAAACTTGCATACAATATATATATTTATTTATTTATTTTTATATATGCATTTATATATAAATATATATATATTTACAATGGTAATTCATATTTGTGTGCCATTTATTTATATATATATATATATATGTGTATATATATATATGTGTATATATATATATGTATATATATATATATGTATATATATATTTGCAATGGTAATAAACTCGTACACAAATATGAATAACCATTGTAAAAAATAAAAAAATATATGTGTGCAAGTTTATTGGATTTTTTTTAATTTGATAAAAATGTAAACAAAAAAGCTATTTTGATGAGTGAATTAATACCTATGTGTGTGTGTATATATATATATGTATATGTGTATATATATATATATATATATATATATTTATATGTGTGTATATATATATATATATGTATATGTATGTATAATACAAATCAATCAAGCTGCCCAAAATATTTGTGTAATTTTCTTTTAAGCAGTTTTTTTTTTAGATATTTCCATCCATTTCCTACCGCTTGTCCCTTTTAGGGTCGCTGGAGCCTATCTCATCTGTATTCGGGCGGACAAGATATTTCCACACATTCAATTCAAATAATACTTGTAACAATTCACATAGTGATGAGTTTAGGAAAATCATTAGTATATTGTATATAATCAATATAAAAATGGTTAGTTCAAATTAATGTAGGAGCTTACTAAATACTATTGTAATGTGCAATATTTACATTTTTATTAGTGCTATATACAAAAGCCAAAAGCAGTGAAGTTGTCACCTCGGCAGGCCGATATTATCGGGCATCTCCAGTGAAAACCATTTCGGGGCGGCATGGCTCGGTTGGTAGAGTGGCCGTGCCAGCAACTTGAGGGTTGCAGGTTCGATTCCCGCTTCTGCCAACCTAGTCACTGCCGTTGTGTCCTTGGGCAAGACGCTTTACCCACCTGCTCCCAGTGCCACCCACACTGGTTTAAATGTAACTTAGATATTGGGTTTCACTATGTAAAGCGCTTTGAGTCACTTGAGAAAAGCGCTATATAAATATAATTCACTTCACTTCACTGACTTATCTCTTGAAGCTCATGGAGAGAATGCCAAGAGTGTGCAAAGCAGTGATCGGAGCAAAGGGTGGCTATTTTGAAGGAACTAGAATATAAAACATGTTTGCGGATATTTTACTTTTTCTTGTGAAGTACATAACTGCACATGTGTTCATTCATAGTTGTGATGTGACAATCTACAATGTAAATAGTTATAGTAAATAGTAAGGGACGGCGTGGCGCAGTGGGAGAGTGGCCGTGCGCAACCCGAGCGTCCCTGGTTCAATTCCCACCTAGTACCAACCTCGTCACGTCCGTTGTGTCCTGAGCAAGACACTTCACCCTTGCTCCTGATGGGTGCTGGTTGGCGCCTTGCATGGCAGCTCCCGCCATCAGTGTGTGAATGTGTGTGTGAATGGGTAAATGTGGAAGTAGTGTCAAAGCGCTTTGAGTACCTTGAAGGTAGAAAAGCGCTATACAAGTACAACCCATTTATCATTTATTTTATTTATTTATCAAAATAAAGAAAACACTTTGAATATCAAATTTCCCTTTGCCACACTTTGAAAATAAGTTGTTTTTTTTTACTTCTGCAAATTAAAGTAACATGTACTGCAGCATCCAGGAGAAATCACACAAAGTCAACAATATTTTTAACTTTTATTGCCAATCCTATAACATCATTTTGATGTGACAATCTACAACGTAAATAGTCATGAAAATAAAGAAAACACATTTCTTTGAATGAGAAGGCGTGTCCAACTTTTGGCCTGTACTGTACAATATATAGTTACTTCACACTTAATCGGCCCTCTGGCCAATTTATTTTTCTCATCGCGGCCCCCCAAGTTAAAAAACGGCACTGCTTGTTTGTTGTAACAGTTTTATTGGCCTGCAATTAAAAAGCCAATGTTTCTACTTGTGACAACTTTTGACGTAGAAAATGTGAGGAGTGACGTTACATTACAGGAGGAGCCTGGACACCACGCCCGGGTCAATTCTTCATGAAAAGGTTCCATTGCATAGGATCGCCACGGTGTTGCTACCATGAAGACACAGCTGGATATGGTTGCTACCATGAAGACAGAGAAGGCATCACAGGGGAATGTTGGCGTGTTTCTTCCAAGGGTTGACCTGCTTCTTGCTGGCCAACACTTCCAGGTCTCGGCAGATCTTCTTGCGAGTCGTCGCCGGCTCGATGATGTCGTCCACAAAACCTTAGTGACCATATTCAGTAAGTACAAACACCTCGCTTTATCGTTACAGAACAACATTTTTTCATTTTATTTTAGAAATATGTTGACTTAAAATAGCTCCTGTCAAATTTTAATCAATCAATCAAAGTTGACTTCTATAGCCTTAAATCACGAGTGTCTCAAAGGGCTGCACAAGCCACAACCATATCCTGGGCTCAGATCCCACATCAGGGCAAGGAAAAACTCAACCCAATGGGATGACAATGACAAACCTTGGAGGGGACCGCAGATGTGGGGACCCCATTAGTGTGAGAGTCCAGTCCATAGTGGATCTAACATAATAGTGTGAGAGTCCAGTCCATAGCGGATCTAACAAGATAGTGTGAGAGTCCAGTCCATAGTGGATCTAACATAATAGTGAGAGTCCAGTCCATAGTGGACCTAACATAATAGTGTGAGAGTCCAGTCCATAGTGGATCTAACATAATAGTGAGAGTCCAGTCCATAGTGGATCTAACATAGTGAGAGTCCAGTCCATAGTGGATCTAACATAATAGTGAGAGTCCAGTCCATAGTGGATCTAACATAATAGTGAGAGTCCAGTCCATAGTGGATCTAAGATAATAGTGAGAGTTCAGTCCATAGTGGATCTAACATAATAGTGAGAGTCCAGTCCATAGTGGATCGACCATAATAGTGAGAGTCCAGTCCATAGTGGATCGACCATAATAGTGAGAGTCCAGTCCATAGTGGATCTAACATAATAGTGAGAGTCCAGTCCATAGTGGATCTAACAATAGTGAGAGTCCAGTCCATAGTGGATCTAACAATAGTGAGAGTCCAGTCCATAGTGGATCTAACATAATAGTGAGAGTCCAGTCCATAGTGGATCTAACATAATAGTGAGAGTCCAGTCCATAGTGGATCTAACAATAGTGAGAGTCCAGTCCATAGTGGATCTAACAATAGTGAGAGTCCAGTCCATAGTGGATCTAACATAATAGTGAGAGTCCAGTCCATAGTGGATCTAACATAATAGTGAGAGTCCAGTCCATAGTGGATCTAAGATAATAGTGAGAGTCCAGTCCATAGTGGATCTAAGATAATAGTGAGAGTCCAGTCCATAGTGGATCTAACATAACAGTGAAAGTCCAGTCCATAGTGGATCTAACATAATAGTGAGAGTCCAGTCCATAGTGGATCTAACATAATAGTGAGAGTCCAGTCCATAGTGGATCTAACATAATAGTGAGAGTCCAGTCCATAGTGGATCTAACATAATAGTGAGAGTCCAGTCCATAGTGGATCTAACAATAGTGAGAGTCCAGTCCATAGTGGATCTAACAATAGTGAGAGTCCAGTCCATAGTGGATCTAACATAATAGTGAGAGTCCAGTCCATAGTGGATCTAAGATAATAGTGAGAGTCCAGTCCATAGTGGATCTAAGATAATAGTGAGAGTCCAGTCCATAGTGGATCTAAGATAATAGTGAGAGTCCAGTCCATAGTGGATCTAACATAACAGTGAAAGTCCAGTCCATAGTGGATCTAACATAATAGTGAGAGTCCAGTCCATAGTGGATCTAACATAATAGTGAGAGTCCAGTCCATAGTGGATCTAAGATAATAGTGAGAGTCCAGTCCATAGTGGATCTAAGATAATAGTGAGAGTCCAGTCCATAGTGGATCTAACATAACAGTGAGAGTCCAGTCCATAGTGGATCTAAGATAATAGTGAGAGTCCAGTCCATAGTGGATCTAAGATAATAGTGAGAGTCCAGTCCATAGTGGATCTAACATAATAGTGAGAGTCCAGTCCATAGTGGATCTAAGATAATAGTGAGAGTCCAGTCCATAGTGGATCCAACATAACAGTGAGAGTCCAGTCCATAGTGGATCTAAGATAATAGTGAGAGTCCAGGTCATAGTGGATCTAAGATAATAGTGAGAGTCCAGTCCATAGTGGATCTAACATAATAGTACGAGTTGTTAAAGTTGTGTGCAGTGTAAAAATGTTTCAGGATGTGATGGATAATTTGAATAAAAGTGTAAGCAGCCATTATGTAGGCTTGCCTATTAATTGTCTAATATTCATTAAAATGAAGCCTTTTTTTTTTAAATCAGTAAGTATTATTAAATATTTCACTAATTAGCTTGGTCACAAAAATAAGATGTTTTTAGAATCTTTGATGTTCAAACTAGATTCAAAATGCCTTCATTTGTGTGTATGAAAACATTTACACATCCCTGGAGTACCAATATTTATAGCAACAACAAAACTGTTTCTATAAAGTTTACACCATCGGGAAAATTTTTAGATTAAGGAAAAAAGTGTTATAATTAATCTGTATCATATTTTGACCTAAAATTGTATTTATTAAGACCAGGAAATTTTGTCAATAAAGTACTTCATATTTTCTCACTAAATGTCATTGATTTTTTTTTTTCATTTTGACAGAAAAAAATATAAGTACTGCTTGAAATTGCATATTTTTTAAACTTTAATAGTATCCAATATTGCAACAAATATCATATTTTCCAAACATTTTTGTGTAAATAATAATTACTAAAATATCTGCTCTACTTATGATTTTACAGCAAATTACCCATCCAATTAATAAAAATTACGAGACATTTTACGGTGTTCTTTACAGCATATTACTGTAAATTGGGGGAAAAAAACAACATTTTTTTTTGCGTTAAAATTCTGTTGACTGAGCTGCAATATTTTTACTGTAAAATCTTGTTTTTAACGGTGTATTACTGTAAAAGCAAAAACGATACATCTGTTTTTACGGCAGAAAAACTGGCAGCTAAGTTGCCAGAATAAAAAAAAAAAACTTGTACAGTTTTTCCCATGAACAGTATCATGTTGTAAAAACTACCGTATTTCCTTGAATTGCCGCCGGGTATATAGTACGCGCCTGACTAGAATTACTGCCGGGTCAAACTCGTTTCGCAAATTATTATTTTTATTAGCGCATGTTTAGAATTTCGCCAAATAATTAGCATCCTGTCATCATTTTCAAAATGGAGGAGGCTGATTTCAATCATTTGAAGAAGATTAAGAGCTATTCAGTAGGATTTAAGGTCCAAGCTATTGAATATGCTAAAAAGAACAGTAAGCAGCTATGTTTTATTAATATACCGTAGCTGCGTGTGTCAAATATGAGTCATTAAATGACTCCCGGCTCCTGGTGGTAGAGGGCGCTAGTGATCCTTCTTGCGACTACTCGGCTGCAGAAGAAGTGACAACAAGCAGCGATCGTTTATTTTTTCCTCTCGCTTGCACTTTTAACATGGAGGATTACATATCTAAAATAAAACAGTTTTCTAAACTGGACTTTCATTTCAAGGAGGAGGTAATAAAGGAAGATCTCCATCGAGACAGAGAGACTTTTAAAACTGAAGAAAGATAAGGAAGACTTCTATAAACAAGTTATCGATGCTTTTGATCAGAAGGAGCTGCGCATGGACTTCATTTAAAAGTAAAGGTAAGACCATAATTACGTATTTTTTTATTAAATGTGCTTTTCATGATGGAATCCTTACATCACACTCAAATTTATAAGCGCAGACCTAAATTTACCGCATGCCTTTGGTAAACGCCGGAGTGAGAAGTGGTTTTAAATTAATTAGCGCCCCGGCGGCAATTCAAGGAAATCCGGTATTTACATTTAATAGTCAAATTCTTGCAACTAAGCTTCCAGCTTTTTCCGTAAAACCCGCACACAAAAAAAAATTGGCGTAAAATGATGAAAAAAACGTTATTTTACGGTGAAATATTTTAAATGTAAAGTTTTTACTGTAAAATGGACGGTCTACTTTTAATCACGAAATTCATCCATTATTCACTGTCACGAGCCATGAAAACCACTTTGACGCCCCGGGTCTGTGAGGTGGTTGGATGAATTCTGCCTAGCAACAAGTGATGCAAGCGTCTCTCACCTCTGACGGCGGCGGGGAAAGGGTTAGCAAATTTGTCCACATATTCTGTCTCCGCCTCCGCCTGATTGTCCTTCCCTCTGAAGATGATCTGGACTGCTCCCTGGAAAAGTTCAAAGCGGAATCAAAGCGGGATGGAGGATAAAAAAATAAATAAAAAGGGGCGTGGTTAACAGTTCCTACTTTGGCGCCCATGACGGCGACCTCGGCCGTGGGCCAGGCGTAGTTGATGTCTCCTCTCAGGTGTTTGGAGCTCATCACGTCGTAAGCGCCTCCGTAAGCCTGGAGCACAAAACAATTATTCAACCATCACATTATACTTATCTAATATTTACATTTTTATAACAATCAAATTGGAAGCAATATGTGATTAAATAAGTGCCCTGCGATGAGGTGGCGACTTGTCCAGGGTGTACCCCGCCTTCCGCCCGATTGTAGCTGAGATAGGCGCCAGCGCCCCCCGCGACGCCAAAAGGGAATAAGCGGTAGAAAATGGATGGATGTGATTAAGTTTAATAAATGATTATTGAATTATTGTAAATCACAAGTGTCAAACTCAAAACTTCATGTTATTTGGCCCTGGAAATAATATCAATAAAATAGTGTAACTTTTATTATAAACGTATTCTTTCTATTTTGGGAGAGAGAAAAAAGATATGTACTCCATGTAAACACAAATTATGTTCACTTAAATATTGTCTAAGTATGCAAAAATATAATACCAAACATTAAAACCATTGTTTAAATAGAAATAAATACTAATAATAATGATTTCAAAGCAAGGTATCCATCAAATGGTGCAACGTAAAAGTAGCAATAGATTTCATGCTCAAATTGTGAAATTTACTGCGCTTTTTACAGCATTAATCTCAATTTTGTATTGTATTTATAAGGTTTTATTATTCTTTATTATTCCGCCGCCTCTTTGAGCTGTAATTTGACCCCCTTAACATGCTTCAAAACTCAAACTGGACACACACATCAGGACTGGCAAAAATTGAGATCTAATAAAAAAAAAAAAAAACCCAAAACTCAAAATTGCACTCAAGCGCCCCCTAGGAAGAAAACAGACATAACTCCCTATAACTTTCAGTAGGAACGTTGTAGAAACATGAAACAAAAACTTATATGTAGGTCTCACTTAGACCTATATTTCATACACTCACACCTCCTCGGCTAAAATCAACAGGAAGTTTGCAATTCCCACTTCATTACAAAAGTTGGCTAATTTTGTTTTGCTTTTTTCAAACATGATCTCCTCTGAGGCCGTTGGTCATTCCGCCTTCAAATAAGCACAGAAGAGAGATTAAAAGTTGATGAAAGAGTTTTGATTACTACCCCGGTTTGGATTTTATGGCCCCTCCCAAAGAACCGGTGCACTGCTGCTATCACAAGATGGCCGCTTCCTGCTCTGACTAAACTGCTTCTTCCTCCCATTACAAATGTCATACACACATGAAACAAAAACCTCAAAGTAGGTCTCACTAAGACCTATATTTCATACACTTACCACGCCCAGCTAAAATTAACAGGAAGTTTGCTATTCCCCCTTCGATACAAAAGCTACACTACATTCACCATGCATTAGAGTCTCAAAATGGCGGCACCAAAGCGTCCTTATAAAATGCCCAAGCCACTTTACAACTGTTATTACGATGAGACTGATGTATAACACACGTGTATACAACTTTTTCTCTGTGTAATAATCCATCCATCTATTTTCTACCGCTTATCTGGGCTTGGGTCGCGGGGGCAGCAGCCAAAGCGGTCCTGTCCATTTGCTGCTTACAGCTTTCATTTTTATTTATATTTTGTTAATCCAGCTGAGATAGGGACAAGCGGTAGAAAATGGATGGATAGATGTTTTTTTTCCCTTTGATGTGCCTGAAAGAGTGGCAGCACATCCAAGCTATATTTCTAACAAAGACAAATCATTATTTCTTCTAGATTTTCCAGAACAAAAATTTTAAAAGAAATTCAAAAGACTTTGAAATAAAATTTAAATTTCATTCTACAGATTTTGTAGATTTGTCAGAATAATTTTTGGGAATTTTAATCATAAGTTTGAAGAAATATTTCACAAATATTCTTTGTCGAAAAAACAGAAGCTAAAATGAAGAATTAAATTAAAATGTATTTATTATTGTTTACGATAAAAAAAAAATACTTGAACATTGATTTAAATTGTCAGGAAAGAAGAGGAAGGAATTTAAAAGGTAAAAAGGTATATGTGTTTAAAAATCCTAAAATAATTTTAAGGTTAAATTTTTTCTCTAAAATTGTCTTTCTGAAAGTTATAAGAAGCAAAGTAAAAAAAATAATGAATTTATTTTAACAAGTCTTTAAAATATTTTCTTGGATTTTCAAATTCTATTTGATTTTTGTCTCTCTTAGAATTAAAAATGTAAAGCAAAGCGAGGCCAGCTTGCTAGTAAATAAATAATAATAAAAATTTAAAAAATAGAGGCAGCTCACTGGTAAGTGCTGCTATTTGAGCTATTTTTAGAACAGGCCAGCGGGCGACTCATCTGGTCCTTACGGGCACCGCCTTGGTGACCCCTGCTCTATATAGTTTGTATTGTGTATTAAAGCTATGTTTCATGCAAGGGGGTCAAAAGGGACCCTCTGCATTTTTTGCCTAAAGTTAATGTCCTGTGAAGTAATGTCCTAGGAGCTTGGCGCCCTCTTGTGGCGGAAGAGAGAATGGACAGTCAATGACTTAGTTTCACTTGAAAGTAGTAGTCTTGTCTCCATAGGTGCCAAAATTTATTTTGAAACTTTTCTAAATAAAGGGGACTACAAAAAATGTCATTATTGTCTTTATTGTAACAAAAATTGTTAGTATACATGAAACATATGTTTATTATTGTGATTTAGTCCTTAAATAAAATGTTGAACATACTAGACAACTTGTTTTTTAGTAGTAAGTAAACAAACAAAGACTCCTAATTAGTCTGCAGTAACATATTGTGTCATTTATACACCTATTATTTTGTACACAATATGAGGGACAAACTGTAAAAAAAAATATTATGAATCTACTTCTTCATTTTCTGTTCTAACATGTTCTATCTACACTTCTGTTAAAATGTAATAATCACTTATTCTTCTCTTCTTTGATACTTGACATTAGTTTTGGATGATACCACACATTTAGGTATGGATCATGTCGATACCAAGTAGTTACAGGATCATACATTGGTCATATTCAAAGTCCTCATGTGTCTAGGGATGTATTTACAGACTTTATAAACATAATATACATTTTAAAAAAAGGGAAAAAATATTTTGTGATGATAAAAAATATCGATGTAACCATATTAGTATCGACTATTGTACTTTGTATCATGACAGTGGATGTCAGGTGTAGATCCACCCATGGCATTTGTTTACATTGTGACGGCGGTGGGCTATTGTATCTTACGGTGTGTAGTGAAGCATGTTTAGATATTCCTCGTCCTCCAGTGATAATGCTACTTGTAAGAAACAGGATTAGTGATTTAGAAGTAGCTAAAACACTGCCGATTAGCCATGTCTTAAAGCAGCTCTTCCTGAGGGTGTTTCAGTGTTATAACTTCACCTTTATCTTGACTTTTTACACAAAAATGCGTCCATTCTCCCTTTTCTGTCTACACACTGTGTCTGCTTGTAAGTACTATGTGTGTGTGCGCTGCCAAACATGCTCCTAAAACCAGCAATGTCACGACGACTGGGCTGGGGAATTGGTACTTTTTAGAGGCAGTATAGTACCGGATATGATTCAGTAGTATCACAATACTACAGTAATACCGTACGTGGGGGGGTCACCCGTAAGGACCAGATGAGTCGCCAGCTGGCCTGTTCTAAAAATAGCTCAAATAGCAGCACTTACCAGTGAGCTGCCTCTATTTTTTTTATTGTATTTATTTACTAGCAAGCTGGTCTCGCTAACTCAAATAGAATTTGAAAATCCCCAAAAATATTTTAAACACTTGGTCTTCACTTGTTTAAATAAATTCATTTATTTTATTTACTTTGCTTTTTATAACTTTCAGAAAGACAATTTTAGAGAAAAAAATACAACCTTAAAAATGATTTTAGGATTTTTAAACACATATACCTTTTTTACCTTTTAAATTCCTTCCTCTTCTTTCCTGACAATTTAAATCAATGTTCAAGTCATTTATTTTGTTTTGAATGTGAGTGTGAATGTTGTCTGTCTATCTGTGTTGGCCCTGCGATGAGGTGGCGACTTGTCCAGGGTGTACCCAGCCTTCCGCCCGATTGTAGCTGAGATAGGCGCCAGCGCCCCCCGCGACCCCGAAAGGGAATAAGCGGTAGAAAATGGATGGATGGATAATAATAAATACATTTTAATTTAATTCTTCATTTTAGCTTCTGTTTTTTCGACGAAAAATATTGTGAAGTGTGTGAAGTGTGAATTATATTTATATAGCGCTTTTCTCTAGTGACTCAAAGCGCTTAACATAGTGAAACCCAATATCTAAGTTACATTTAAAGCAGTGTGGGTGGCACTGGGAGCAGGTGGGTAAAGTGTCTTGCCCAAGGACACAACGGCAGTGACTAGGAAGCGGGAATCGAACCTGCAACCCTCCAGTTGCTGGCACGGCCGCTCTACCAACCGAGCTATGTGAAAAATTTCTTCAAACTTATGATTAAAATTCAAAAAAATATTCTGGCAAATCTAGAAAATCTGTAGAATCAAATTTAAATCTTATTTCAAAGTCTTTTGAATTTTTTTTTGTAATTTTTGTTCAGGAAAATTTAGAAGAAATAATGATTTGTCTTTGTTAGAAATATAGCTTGGTCCAATTTCTTATATATTCTAACAAAGTGCAGATTGGATTTTAACCTATTTAAAACATGCCATCAAAATCCTAAAATTAATCTTAATCAGGAAAAGTTACTAATGATGTTCCATAAATTATTTTTTTAATTTTTTCAAAAAGATTCGAATTAGCTAGTTTTTCTCTTCTTTTTTTCGGTTGAATTTTGAGTTTTAAAGAGCCGAATTTGAAGATAAACTGTTTCAAAATTTAATTCTCTCCTCTTTTAAACCGTTCAATTAAGTGTTTTTTTCATCATTTATGTTCTACAAAAAATTTCTGTAAAAAGGAAAAAAAATGTACGACGGAATGACAGACAGAAATACACATTTTTTTTTTTTTTTATATTTATCTGTTTCTATATATATTTATTGTGAGAAATCATTAAGATGATCAGTGTTTCCTCAAAGATAAATATCATTAATTATTAATAATAACATAGCGTTAAAGGTAAATTGAGCAAATTGGCTATTTCTGGTAATTTATTTAAGTGTGTATCAAACTGGTAGCCCTTGGCATTAATCAGTACCCAAGAAGTAGCTCTTGGTTTCAAAAAAGTTGCTGACCCCTGAAATACAACCTTAGTATAAACATACTTTTTTTTTTTTACCTTCCTCTTGTGTTAGCTTTCTGTTACCATCTCTTATTTTAATGTCTTAAATCAGCTGTAAAATACACTAAAAACAATTATCTATCATCCAATTTGTTTCTCATCTATTGGTTACCTGGTTAGGCTTCCTTATCCATGAAAATATTGGTTTTGATATTTTTGGTGTGATATTCACTATGTAAAGCGCTTTGAGTCACTTGAGAAAAGCGCTATATAAATATACTTCACTTCATATTTTTTTTAATTTCAATTAAAAAACAAATGGTAAAACAAACCTCAAAAGAATCGTATAAATAAATAAAAGGTTTTTGTGTTACCTGACTATTACTGAGAGGTATTAGACCACATCTCTTGAATAAATTTGTTTTATTTATTTTTTTCATTTTAATAATCTTATACTGAATTGACCTCACATGTCTATCTGTGTTGGCCCTGCGATGAGGTGGCGACTTGTCCAGGGTGTACCCCGCCTTCCGCCCGATTGTAGCTGAGATAGGCGCCAGCGCCCCCCGCGACCCCAAAAGGGAATAAGCGGTAGAAAACGGATGGATGGATGTCTGGACATGCCCGTCTTTGTTTTTTGTACTTGATAACAATGTCAAATGAGAATCCCCTAAAGCTCACATGATTGGCAGAGGAGCTGTTTAGTTTTGGCTCTAATTATTGCTTGATAATCTTATTTTTTATAACGGGGGTCGAAACCGACCCTAACAACACCAAGGTCATAATTCACCACAGAGCATTTTATAATTTAGTGAAAAAAATAAATAAACAAATAGAGGTTCCTGACAAAGTCAAAAAGCCTTGATGCGAAAAAATAAATGTATGTGGTTCTTTTAAGCATTTAAAAACTAAAACGGCTCGGTGCCGACCTTAAAGGGGAACATTATCACCAAACCTATGCAAGCGTCAATATATACCTTGATGGTGCAGAAAAAAGACCATATATTTTTTTAACCGATTTCCGAACTCTAAATGGGTGAATTTTGGCGGATTAAACGCCTTTCTGTTTATCGGTCTTTTAGCGATGACGTCAGAATGTGACGTCGCCGAGGTAACACACCTGCCATATTCATTTTCAACACATTACAAACACCGGGTCTCAGCTCTGTTATTTTCCGTTTTTTCGACTATTTTTTGGAACTTTGGAGACATCATGCCTCGTCGGTGTGTTGTCGGAGGTTGTAACAACACTAACAGGGAGGGATTCAAGTTGCACCACTGGCAAGAAATTTGCCGCCAGACCCCCATTGAATGTACCAAAGTGTCTTCACATTTGACCGGCGATGCTAAGACAGACATGGCACAGAGATGTATGGATAACCTGCAGATGCATTTGCAACGATAAAGTCAACGAAATCACAACGGTGCATTTTCTTGATGTTGACTTATGTGCTAATCAGACATATTTGGTTGCAGCGTGACTGCCAGCTAATCGATGTTACATGCTATTTACCGGCGGTGCTAAAGCAGACATGGCACAGAGATGTATGGATAACCTGCAGATGCATTTGCAACTATAAAGTCAACGAAATCACAAAGGTGAGTTTTGTTGATGTTTACTGCCAGCTAATCGATGCTAACATGCTACGCTAATCGATGCTAACATGCTATTTACCGGCGGTGCTAAAGCAGACATGGCACAGAGATGTATGGATAACCTGCAGATGCATTTACAACGATTAAATCAACAAAATCACAAAGGTGAGTTTTGTTGATGATGACTGCCAGCTAATCGATGCTAACATGCTATTTACCGGCGGTGCTAAAGCAGACATGGCACAGAGATGTACGGATAACCTGCAGATGCATTTGCAACGATAAAGTCAACAAAATCATAAAGGTGAGTTTTGTTGATGTTGACTGCCAGCTAATCGATGCTAACATGCTAGGCTAATCAATGCTAACATGCTATTTACCGGCGGTGCTAAAGCAGACATGGCACAGAGATGTATGGATAACCTGCAGATGCATTTGCAACTATAAAGTCAACGAAATCACAAAGGTGAGTTTTGTTGATGTTGACTTAAGTGCTAATCAGACATATTTGGTTGCAGCGTGACTGCCAGCTAATCGACGCTAACATGCTATTTACCGGCGGTGCTAAAGCAGACCTGGCACAGAGATGTATGGATAACCTGCAGATGCATTTGCAAAGATAAAGTCAACGAAATCACAAAGGTGAGTTTTGTTGATGATGACTGCCAGCTAATCGATGCTAACATGCTATGCTAATTGAAGCTAACATGCTATTTACCGGCGGTGCTAAAGCAGACATGGCACAGAGATGTATGGATAACCTGCAGATGCATTTGCAACTATATTACGTTTCCTTCCACCCACATTTAATGCGAAACAAACACTTACCAATCGACGGATTTAAGTTGCTCCGGTGTCACAAGATGCGAAAGTCCTGATCGTTTGGTCCGCACATTTTACCGGCGATGCTAACGCAGCTATTCGGCCATGCTAATACTTTCATACTCCAACCATCTGTTTCAATACATGCGTAATCTGTTGAATCGCTTAAGTCGCTGAAATCCGAGTCTGAATCCGAGCTAATGTCACTATATCTTGCTGTGGTATTCGCCGTTGTTTGTTTACATTGGCAGCACTGTGTGACGTCACAGGGAAATGGATAGTGGCATCGCAAATAGCGAAAATCAAGCACTTTAAAGCTTTTCTTAGGGATATTTGAGACCGGTAAAATTTTGAAAAACACTTCAAAAAATACAACATGCCACTGGGAACTGATTTTCATTCTTTTTAACCCTTTTGAAATTGTGATAATGTTCCTCTTTAACACAAGACGAAGGTTAATAAATACTAGAAGAGTTAGTGGAGATGTGTGCGAGTGATACTCCGTTAGCGACATTAAGAATACTCACCTTCCTGGTGATGACGGTGATTTTAGGCACGGTGGCCTCGGCGAAGGCGTACAGCAGCTTGGCGCCGTGTCTGATGATGCCGCCGTACTCCTGGGACGTCCCCGGCAGGAAGCCCGGCACGTCCACGAAGGTGATGATGGGCACGTTGAAGGCGTCGCAGAAGCGGACGAAGCGCGCTCCCTTCACCGAGGAGTTGATGTCCAGGCAACCTGGCGGCGGGCGGACACGGGTCAATGCGCTGGCTTTCCCGTGTTCTACCTGGTGTGTCCAGCAGGGGGGGGTCCTCACCGGACGCCACTTTGGGCTGGTTGCCCACCACGCCCACGGTGCGTCCGTTCATGCGGGCGAAGCCCACCACCATGTTCTTGGCGTAGTTGGGCATGATCTCGAAGAAGTCCCTCTCGTCCACAATCTAGACGGATGGACAGAAGACAGGAAGTTATTCTCCGTCTTCTTGTCCCGCTTCGAGCGCCGCTGTCTCACCGCGTGGATGATGTCCAGCATGTCGTAGGCTTTAGTGGACTCCAAGGGCACGATGGTGTCCAGGGATGGCACCATGCGCTCGCTGCAAGAAGCACCGAGCGGTCAGAGGACAACACTTAGTCATCGTGTCGGACTTCCTGTTACCGACCACGCAGTCGGATAGTTTATACATCAATGATGAAATATTAACATTGCAACACATGCCAATACGGCCTTTTTACTTTACTAAATTGCAATTTTAAATTTCCCGGGAGTTTCTCGTTGAAAACGTTGCTTACGCAAGACGTCACGGGTTTTAGGAATATAAGCGTTGCACACACACACACAGCCATATGTGTACAGTAGATTTAATACTCATGTCCATATGTGTACAGTAGATTTAATCATGTCCATGTGTGTACAGTAGATTTAATATTCATGTCCATACAGTATGTGTACAGTACATTTAGTGAAGTGAATTATATTTATATAGCTCTTTTCTCTAGTGACTCAAAGCGCTTTTACATAGTGAAACCCAATATCTAAGTTACATTTAAACCAGTGTGGGTGGCACTGGGAGCAGGTGGGTAAAGTGTCTTGCCCAAGGACACAACGGCAGTGACTAGGATGGCGGAAGCGGGAATCGAACCTGCAATCCTTTAAGTTGCTGGCACGGCTGCTCTACCAACCGAGCTATGCCGCCCCCATTTAATATAGACGTCCATGTGTACAGTAGAGTTAATATTCATGTTCATGAGTACAGTAGATTTAATACTCATGTCCATATGTTTACAGTACATTTAATCATGTTCATATGTGTACAGTAGATTTAATATTTACGTCCATATGTGTACAGTAGATTTTATCACGTCCATATGTGTACAGCAGATTTAATCACGTCCATATGTGTACAGTAGATTTAATATTCATGTCCATATGTGTACAGTAGATTTATCAATCTAAGATTTAATATTCATGTCCATGTGTGTACAGTAGATTTAATATTTGTGTCCACGTGTGTACAGTAGATTTAATATTCACGTCCATATGTGTACAGCAGATTTAATATTCATGTCCATATGTGTACAGTAGAGTTAATATTCATGTTCATGAGTACAGTAGATTTAATACTCATGTCCATATGTTTACAGTACATTTAATCATGTTCATATGTGTACAGTAGATTTAATATTTACGTCCATATGTGTACAGTAGATTTTATCACGTCCATATGTGTACAGCAGATTTAATCACGTCCATATGTGTACAGTAGATTTAATATTCATGTCCATATGTGTACAGTAGATTTATCAATCTAAGATTTAATATTCATGTCCATGTGTGTACAGTAGATTTAATATTTGTGTCCACGTGTGTACAGTAGATTTAATATTCACGTCCATATGTGTACAGCAGATTTAATATTCATGTCCATATGTGTACAGTAGATTTAATATTCATGTCCATGTGTGTACAGTAGATTTAATATTCATGTCCATATGTGTACAGTAGATTTAATATTCATGTGTACAATAGATTTAAGTAATGTCCATATGTGCACAGTAGATTTAATATTCATGTTCATATGCGTACAGTAGATTTAAAATTCATGCCCATATGCGTACAGTAGATTTAATGTTCACGTCCATATGTGTACAGTAGATTTAATATTCACGCCCATATGCGTACAGTAGATTTAATATTCATGTCCATATGCATACAGTAGATTTAATATTCATGTCCATGTGTGTACAGTAGATGTAATATTTATTTCCATATGTGTACAGTAGATGTAATATTCATGTCCATGTGTACATTAGATTTAATATTCATGCCCATGTGTGTACAGTAGATGTAATATTTATTTCCATATGTGTACAGTAGATGTAATATTTATTTCCATATGTGTACAGTAGATGTAATATTCATGTCCATGTGTACAGTAGATTTAATATTCATGTCCATATGTGTACAGTAAATTTAATATTCATGTCCATGTGTACAGTAGATTTAATATTCATGTCCATATGTGTACAGTAGATTTAATATTCATGTCCATGTGTACAGTAGATTTAATATTCATGTTCATATGCGTACAGTAGATTTAAAATTCATGCCCATATGCGTACAGTAGATTTAAAATTCATGCCCATATGCGTACAGTAGATTTAATATTCACGTCCATATGTGTACAGTATTTAATATTCACGTCCATATGCGTACAGTAGTTAATATTCATGTCCATATGCATACAGTAGATTTAATATTCATGTCCATGTGTGTACAGTAGATGTAATATTTATTTCCATATGTGTACAGTAGATGTAATATTCATGTCCATGTGTGTACAGTAGATGTAATATTTATTTCCATATGTGTACAGTAGATGTAATATTTATTTCCATATGTGTACAGTAGATGTAATATTTATTTCCATATGTGTACAGTAGATGTAATATTTATTTCCATATGTGTACAGTAGATGTAATATTCATGTCCATGTGTACATTAGATTTAATATTCATGTCCATATGTGTACAGTAAATTTAATATTCATGTCCATGTGTACAGTAGATTTAATATTCATGTCCATATGTGTACAGTAGATTTAATATTCATGCACATATGTGTACAGTAGATTTAATATTTACATCCATGTGTGTACAGTACAGTTAATATTTACGTCCATATGTGTACAGTAGATTTAATATTCATGTCCATGTGTGTACAGTACAGTTAATATTCACGTCCATATGCGTACAGTAGATTTAATATTCATGTCCATGTGTGTACAGTAGAGTTAATATTCATGTCCATATGCATACAGTATTTGTGCAAAGTAAGAGAAACAATGCGACTCTTCTAGTCCTTTCTCTGCTGTGTGAGGCAGTGGTTCCCTCCAGTATGTTAAAGGAGCTGAGAATTATTATTATTAATATTAATATTATTATTAGTGTAGCCGTTCCACACCACATCCAGCAGAGGGCAGTCTTGTCTCATCCATCTTTAAAAAGTGTCTTGTTAGATAAATATACTCACTAACTAGTGTGACTATATGTGAGTTTCTGTCCATTCTGTGGTAGCGGGACCCCTAGTGTTGCCACGGTTACCCTATAAGCGCTGCTTTGAGCATGAACAACAAGTTGCCGTGTTCCCCCCCAGGTGAGCGGCGGCGGCGGCGTCTACCTGGAGTCGTGACACTCTCTGACGGGCGCAGGGTCCTGGTTGCTGAGCGGCAGGAAGTTGAAGAACTCCCGCAGCTGCAGCAGGGCCTCCACGTCGTTCTCGAAGGCCCGGTGCGCCACGCCCGACACGGTGGTGTGCGTCTTGGCTCCGCCCAGCTCCTCCTGCGTCACGTCCTCGTTGGTGACGGACTTGACCACGTCCGGGCCCGTGATGAACAGGTAGGACGTGTCCTGCGGGGCGGCGAGCGATCACGCACGTTAGCGCTGTTAGCGTTGTTAGCATTCGGCCGGGGGGTGTTGCTCGCACCTTAACCATGAAGGTAAAGTCGGTGAGGGCGGGCGAGTACACGGCGCCGCCCGCACACGGACCCATGATGAGGGAGATCTGAGGCACCACGCCGGACGCCATCACGTTCCTCTGAGGGGGGGACATCACAGAGTGTGGACAACCACAATGTTTCCATATGAGTTGGGAAATTGTGTTAGATGTAAATATAAACAGAATACAATTATTTGCAAATCCTTTTCAGTTGAATATGCTACAAAGACAACATATTTGATGTTCAAACTGATAAAAAAAATTTTTTTTTGCAAATCATTAACTTTAGAATTTGATGCCAGCAACACCTGACAAAGAAGTTGGGAAAGGTGGCAATAAATACTGATAAAGTTGACAAATTCTCATCAAACACTTATATGGAACGTCCCACAGGTGTGCAGGCTAATTGGGAACAGGTGGGTGCCATGATTCAGTATAAAAGCAGCTTCCATGAAATGCTAAGTAATTCTCAAACAAGGATGGGGCGAGGGTCACCAATTTGTAAGCAAATTGTCGAACAGTTTTAGAACAACATTTCTCAACGAGCTATTGCAAGGAATTTAGGGATTTCACCATCTACGGTCCCTGAAATCATCAAAAGGTTCAGAAAATCTAGAGAAATCACGGCGCGTCAGCGATGATATTATGGACTGTTGATCCCTTAGGCGGTACTGCATCAAAAACAGACATCAGTGTGTAAAGGATATCACTACACGGGCTCAGGAACACTTCATAAAACCACTGTCAGTAACTACAATTGGTCGCTACATCTTCATTCATTCATTTTCTACCGCTTATTCCCTTTTGGGGCCACGGGGGGTGCTGGCGCCTATCTCAGCTACAATCGGGCGGAAGGCGGGGTACACCCTGGACAAGTCGCTACCTCATCGCAGGGCCAACACCGATAGACAGACAACATTCACACTCACACTCACATTCACACACTAGGGCCAATTTAGTGTTGCCAATCAACCTATCCCCAGGTGCATGTCTTTGGAAGTGGGAGGAAGCCGGAGTACCCGGAGGGAACCCACGCATTCACGGGGAGAACATGCAAACTCCACACAGAAAGATCCCGAGCCTGGATTTGAACCCAGGACTGCAGGACCTTCGTATTGTGAGGCAGACGCATTAACCCTTCTGCCACCGTGAAGCCCGTCGCTACATCTGTAAGTGCAAATTAAAACTATACTTGGCAAAGCCAAACCCATTTATCAACAACACCCAGAAACGCCGGCGGCTTGGCTGGGCTCGAGCTCATC
Organism: Nerophis ophidion; assembly: GCF_033978795.1. Lineage (NCBI taxonomy): Eukaryota > Metazoa > Chordata > Actinopteri > Syngnathiformes > Syngnathidae > Nerophis > Nerophis ophidion. The sequence continues at coordinate 7,858,253 of NC_084613.1, forward strand.
TAAGATGGACTGATGCAAAGTGGAAAAGTGTTCTGTGGTCTGACGAGTCCACATTTCAAAAAGTTTTTGGAAACTGTGGACGTCTTGTCCTCTGGACCAGGGGTAGGGAACCTATGGCTCTAGAGCCAGATGTGGCTCTTTTGATGACTGCATCTGGCTCTCAGATAAACCTTAGCTGACATTGCTTAACACGATAAGTAATGAATAATTCACAATGCTAAAAATAACGTTCAAAATATAAAACTCTCCCATCCGTTTTCTACCGCACCTGTTCAAGCAATAACAATGTTATTAAAAAAGAATGAGAGACTTATTATTCGCTAAAAATGTTGGTCTTACTTAAAAAAATGCACGCATTTAGTTGTATTATTACTTTGGTACTCTTGTCTTTTTCTGTATATTGTACAGTATTTTGTATTTCTATAGTGTTTTTTATATTGTACAGGATTGCTTGTTATTTTTAATAGATAGTAGTCTGTTTATTTCAATGGTTAGTTTTTCCTTTATTACTACCTCGTGTTATTTATTTTACCCCATATTTGTTCCCACAACCGCACCTTAAGTTGGAGTCTTTAATCTCGTTATATGCAAATATAATGACAATAAAGTACATTCTATTCTATTCTATTCAGTGTTAAAAAATATGATATGGCTCTCACAGAAATGCATTTTAAAATATTTGGCTTTCAGGGCTCTCTCAGCCAAAAAGGTTCCCGACCCCTGCTCTGGACCAAAGAGGAAAAGAACCATCCGGATTGTTGTAGGCGCAATGTGTAAAAGTCAGCATGTGTGATGGTATGGGGGTGTATTAGTGCCCAAAACATGGGTAACTTACACATCTGTGAAGGCACCATTAATGCTGAATTGTCCATACAGCTTTTGGAGCAACATATGTTGTTATCCAAGCAACGTTATCATGGACGCCCCTGCTTATTTCAGGAGGACAATGCCAAGCCACGTGTTACAACAGCGTGGTTTCGTAGAAAAAGAGTGCCCGCCTGCAGTCCACACGTCTCCAATCGAAAATGTGTGGCGCATTATGAAGCGTAAAATACGACAGCGGAGACATATGTTAAAGTACCAATGATTGTCACACACACACACACACACTAGGTGTGGTGAAATTTGTCCTCTGCATTTGACCCATCCCCTTGATCACCCCCTGGGAGGGGAGGGGAGCAGTGGGGAGCAGCGGTGCCACGCCCGGGGAATCATTTATGGTGATTTAACCCCCAATTCCATGGCTAAAATGTGAGGCGGGAGACTGTTGAACAACTTAAAGGGGAACATTATCACCAGACCTATGTAAGCGTCAATATATACCTTGATGGCGCAGAAAAAAGACCATCTATTTTTTTAACCGATTTCCGAACTCTAAATGGGTGAATTTTTGCGAATTAAACGCCTTTCTGTTTATCGGGCTGGAGGCGATGACGTCACCGAGGTAAGACACCCGCCATATTCATTTTCACATTACAAACACCGGGTCTCAGCTCTGTTATTTTCCGTTTTTTTGACTATTTTTTGGAACCTTGGAGACATCATGCCTCGACAGTGTGTTGTCGGAGGGTGTAACAACACTAACAGGGAGGGATTCAAGTTGCACCACTGGCCCGAATATGCGAAAGTGTCTGCCGCCAGACCCCCATTGAATGTGCCGGAGTGTCTCCACACTTGACCGCCGATGCTAAGGCAGACATGGCACAGAGATGTATGGATAACCTGCAGATGCATTTGCAAAGATAAAGTCAATGAAATCACAAAGGTGAGTTTATTTGATGTTGACTGCCAGCTAATCGATGCTAACATGCTACGCTAATCGATGCTAACATGCTATTTACCGGCGGTGCTGAAGCAGACATGGAACAGAGATGTATGGATAACCTGCAGATGCATTTGCAACTATATCACGTTTCCTTCCACCCACATTTAATGCGAAACAAACACTTACCAATCGACGGATTTAAGTTGCTCCAGTGTCAAAAGATGCGAAAGTCCTGATCGTTTGGTCCGCACATTTTACCGGCGATGCTAACGCAGCTATTCGGCCATGCTATGGCTATGGATAGCGTCAATAGCTATTCGCTCAATAGCTTCAGTTTCTTCTTCAATATTTTCATACTCCAACCATCTGTTTCATTACAAGCGTAATCTGTTGAATCGCTTAAGTCGCTGAAATCCGAGTTTGAATCCGAGCTAATGTCACTATATCTTGCTGTGGTATTCCCATTGTTTGTTTACTTAAAACGCAGACTATCTTACCTGCGCCAAAGAGGTTATGTTTTGGCCTGGACTTGTTTGTCTGTTATAGACCGCTTTTAATGTCCAAAAAAACATTCCTTTTATCTACGACGAGTTCGAGCACACTTCCCTTCCTGCTTGGATGCAGTTTATTCACAGACCAAGCCAAAGCAAAAACACCAGAAGAAAACTACACTCACCAAGTTTTCAACTGATACCGTCACGCATCATCCTATTATCGGAGCGATATCGCTCAGTTGGTAGAGTGGCCTTGCCAGCAACTTGAGGGTTCCAGGTTCGATCCCCGTCTGTGCCAACCTAGTCACTGCCGTTGTGTCCTTGGGCAAGACGCTTTACCCACCTGCTCCCAGTGCCACCCACAGTCGTTTAAAAATGTAACTTAGATATTGTGTTCACAATATAAAGCGCTTTGAGTCACTGGAGAAAAGCGCTATATAAATATAATTCACTTCACTTCACATTGGCAGCACTGTATGACGTCACAGGGAAATGGCCAGTGTCTTCGCAGAGTCGAAAATAAGGCACTTCAAAGCTTTATTTAGGGATATTCCGAGACCGGTAAAATTTTGAAAAAAAACTTCAAAAAATACAACAAGCCACTGGGAACTGATTTTTATTGTTTTTAACCCTTTTGAAATTGTGATAATGTTCCCCTTTAAGCTGTACACCAAGCAAGAACGGGAAAGAATTCCACTTCAAAAATGTGTCTCCTCAGTTCCCAAACCTTTACTGAGTGTTGTTAAAAGGAAAGGCCATGTAACACACTGGCAAAAATGCCTCTTTTGACATGTGTTGCTGCCATTAAATTCTAAGTTCATGATTATTTGCACAAAAAAAAATTTAGTTTCTGAGTGTGAACATCAAGCATCTTGTCTTTGCAGTCTATTCAATTGAATATAAGTAGAAAAGGATTTGTTGTATTTTCTTTTTATTTACCATTTAAGGTGACAACTTCACTGCTTTTGTATTTAATAATATTTCTTCTTCTTTACAACATGACCTGCATTATGGAGGAAATAGTCTCTCAAGTGACAAACTCTGTTTCGGGACCTCGGTGTAGTGTCTCTCCTTACCAGGAAGATGTCGGCGTACCCCGCCAGAGACTCCACCCCCTCTTGGATGCGAGCGCCCCCAGAGTCGTTGAGGCCGATGACGGGGGCCCCGACCATCATGGCCTGGTCCATGACCTGCCAGCAAAAATCAGCATCAATGGCGGTCACGGGCGTGCATGGACCGTGTCTACCTTGCAGATCTTCTGTGCGTGAGCTCCTGACAAGCTGCCGCCGAACACCGTGAAGTCCTGCCGGGAAACCAGCGCCACGTTAAGAAAGCCGCCGCCGAGCGCCCACGTTTTTTTTCTTTCCCCTTCTTTTTACCTGACTGAAGACGTAAACCAGGCGGCCGTTGATCCGGCCCCGCCCCGTCACCACGCTGTCACCTGGGAACTGGCGAGCCAAGACAGGAAGTGACATCTCACGTCGAACGGGAAGGGGAAGGTGGACGGCGGCTGACCTTGTTCTTGTCCTGCTCCATGCCGAAGTCGGAGCAGCGGTGCTCCACAAACATGTCCGACTCCACGAAGGACTCGGGGTCCAGCAGGAGGGCCACGCGCTCCCTGGCCGTCAGCTTGCCCTGCGCCACATCAAACTTTATTACGCTCTTGGACGCCTAACACGCAACAAAAATACCCATATTTGGCAGGCGCCCAAGGCATGGCCAAAATGTTCATATTTTTGGGGGTTCCCGAAAATGACATTTCAAAATTAACTCCTTTAACATTAAAACAAATTTAATTTCGGTTTCAAAGTCTTCACAATAATGGAACGACGCATAAAAGTATCAAACAAAAACAAAAATATGGATGTATGGAAGGGTTCCAATGGATCAAAAACATATATTTGTTTAGGGTTTACGAGCAGAGGAGCATGTTGGGCAGCGCGCACACACAGAGTACTTACAAGCAGACACAGTGTGTAGACAGAAAAGGGAGAATGGACGCATTTTGGTGTAAAAAGTCAAGGTGAAGTTATGACACTGAAACCCCATAAATGCTGAATAACTTAATCGTCGCCTGCATGGCAACAAATAAAGTATGTTTCTTACAAGTATCATTATCACTGGAGGATGCGGAATAGCTAAACATGCTTCACTACATGCTCACCGGCCCCACGATGTAAACAAACGCCATGGAGTATTATGCAGTCTTTGCACTGGGAATTTTCAAAATGGAGTCCCCGGGGACCCCAAAGTACATTTTTGGGGTCACACTTTTTTGTAAGCATTTGGAGAACAAGTGATAAATGTATACATTATCCTGTACTATCTCACATTACTATCATTATTATTACATTCTATATTGTGGTTTGGAAAAAGGTTGTCGTAAAAGCAGACGCACCAGATATGGCGAAAATGTGAAAATTTTCAGGGGTCCCGAAAATGACATTTCTAAATTGCCTCTCTAGCGCCACCTTTAACATTAAAAAAAATGTGATTTCGGTTTCAAAGTCTTCACAATAATGGAACGACGCATGAAAGTATCAAACAAAAACAAAAACATGGATGTATGGAAGGTTTCAAAGGATCAAAAAGGTACATATATATTTGTTTAGGGTTTACGATCAGAGGAGCATGTTCGGCAGCGCACACACACAGAGTACTTACAAGCAGACACAGTGTGTAGACAGAAAAGGGAGAATGGACGCATTTTGGTGTAAAAAGTCAAGATAAAGGTGAAGTTATGACACTGAAACCCCATAAATGCTGAATAACTTAATCGTCGCCTGCATGGCAACAAATAAAGTATGTTTCTTACAAGTATCATTATCACTGGAGGATGCGGAATAGCTAAACATGCTTCACTACATGCTCACCAGCCCCACGATGTAAACAAACGCCATGGAGTATTATGCAGTCTTTGCACTGGGAATTTTCAAAATGGAGTCCCCGGGGACCCCAAAGTACATTTTTGGGGTCACACTTTTTTGTAAGCATTTGGAGAACAAGTGATAAATGTATACATTATCCTGTACTATCTCACATTACTATCATTATTATTACATTCTATATTGTGGTTTGGAAAAAGGTTGTCGTAAAAGCAGACGCACCAGATATGGCGAAAATGTGAAAATTTTCAGGGGTCCCGAAAATGACATTTCTAAATTGCCTCTCTAGCGCCACCTTTAACATTAAAAAAAATGTGATTTCGGTTTCAAAGTCTTCACAATAATGGAACGACGCATGAAAGTATCAAACAAAAACAAAAACATGGATGTATGGAAGGTTTCAAAGGATCAAAAAGGTACATATATATTTGTTTAGGGTTTACGATCAGAGGAGCATGTTCGGCAGCGCACACACACAGAGTACTTACAAGCAGACACAGTGTGTAGACAGAAAAGGGAGAATGGACGCATTTTGGTGTAAAAAGTCAAGATAAAGGTGAAGTTATGACACTGAAACCCCATAAATGCTGAATAACTTAATCCTCGCCTGCATGGCAACAAATAAAGTATGTTTCTTACAAGTATCATTATCACTGGAGGATGCGGAATAGCTAAACATGCTTCACTACATGCTCACCGGCCCCACGATGTAAACAAACGCCATGGAGTATTATGCAGTCTTTGCACTGGGAATTTTCAAAATGGAGTCCCCGGGGACCCCAAAGTACATTTTTGGGGTCACACTTTTTTGTAAGCATTTGGAGAACAAGTGATAAATGTATAAATTATCCTGTACTATCTCACATTACTATCATTATTATTACATTCTATATTGTGGTTTGGAAAAAGGTTGTCGTAAAAGCAGACGCACCAGATATGGCGAAAATGTGAAAATTTTCAGGGGTCCAGAAAATGACATTTCTAAATTGCCTCTCTAGCGCCACCTTTAACATTAAAAAAAATGTGATTTCGGTTTCAAAGTCTTCACAATAATGGAACGACGCATGAAAGTATCAAACAAAAACAAAAATATGGATGTATGGAAGGGTTCCAATGGATCAAAAACATATATTTGTTTAGGGTTTACGAGCAGAGGAGCATGTTGGGCAGCGCGCACACACAGAGTACTTACAAGCAGACACAGTGTGTAGACAGAAAAGGGAGAATGGACGCATTTTGGTGTAAAAAGTCAAGGTGAAGTTATGACACTGAAACCCCATAAATGCTGAATAACTTAATCCTCGCCTGCATGGCAACAAATAAAGTATGTTTCTTACAAGTATCATTATCACTGGAGGATGCGGAATAGCTAAACATGCTTCACTACATGCTCACCGGCCCCACGATGTAAACAAACGCCATGGAGTATTATGCAGTCTTTGCACTGGGAATTTTCAAAATGGAGTCCCCGGGGACCCCAAAGTACATTTTTGGGGTCACACTTTTTTGTAAGCATTTGGAGAACAAGTGATAAATGTATACATTATCCTGTACTATCTCACATTACTATCATTATTATTACATTCTATATTGTGGTTTGGAAAAAGGTTGTCGTAAAAGCAGACGCACCAGATATGGCGAAAATGTGAAAATTTTCAGGGGTCCCGAAAATGACATTTCTAAATTGCCTCTCTAGCGCCACCTTTAACATTAAAAAAAATGTGATTTCGGTTTCAAAGTCTTCACAATAATGGAACGACGCATGAAAGTATCAAACAAAAACAAAAACATGGATGTATGGAAGGTTTCAAAGGATCAAAAAGGTACATATGTATTTGTTTAGGGTTTACGATCAGAGGAGCATGTTCGGCAGCGCACACACACAGAGTACTTACAAGCAGACACAGTGTGTAGACAGAAAAGGGAGAATGGACGCATTTTGGTGTAAAAAGTCAAGATAAAGGTGAAGTTATGACACTGAAACCCCATAAATGCTGAATAACTTAATCCTCGCCTGCATGGCAACAAATAAAGTATGTTTCTTACAAGTAGCATTATCACTGGAGGATGCGGAATAGCTAAACATGCTTCACTACATGCTCACCGGCCCCACGATGTAAACAAACGCCATGGAGTATTATGCAGTCTTTGCACTGGGAATTTTCAAAATGGAGTCCCCGACCCAAAGTACATTTTTGGGGTCACACTTTTTTGTAAGCATTTGGAGAACAAGTGATAAATGTATACATTATCCTGTACTATCTCACATTACTATCATTATTATTACATTCTATATTGTGGTTTGGAAAAAGGTTGTCGTAAAAGCAGACGCACCAGATATGGCGAAAATGTGAATATTTTCAGCGGTCCCTAAAATGACATTTCTAAATTGCCTCTCTAGCGCCACCTTTAACATTAAAAAAAATGTGATTTCGGTTTCAAAGTCTTCACAATAATGGAACGACGCATGAAAGTATCAAACAAAAACAAAAACATGGATGTATGGAAGGGTTCCGATGGATCAAAAACAAATATATATTTGTTTAGGGTTTACGAGCAGAGGAGCATGTTGGGCAGCGCACACACACAGAGTACTTACAAGCAGACACAGTGTGTAGACAGAAAAGGGAGAATGGACGCATTTTGGTGTAAAAAGTCAAGATAAAGGTGAAGTTATGACACTGAAACCCCATAAATGCTGAATAACTTAATCCTCGCCTGCATGGCAACAAATAAAGTATGTTTCTTACAAGTACCATTATCACTGGAGGATGCGAAATAGCTAAACATGCTTCACTACATGCTCACCGGCCCCACGATGTAAACAAACGCCATGGAGTATTATGCAGTCTTTGCACTGGGAATTTTCAAAATGGAGTCCCCGGGGACCCCAAAGTACATTTTTGGGGTCACACTTTTTTGTAAGCATTTGGAGAACAAGTGATAAATGTATACATTATCCTGTACTATCTCACATTACTATCATTATTATTACATTCTATATTGTGGTTTGGAAAAAGGTTGTCGTAAAAGCAGACGCACCAGATATGGCGAAAATGTGAAAATTTTCAGGGGTCCCGAAAATGACATTTCTAAATTGCCTCTCTAGCGCCACCTTTAACATTAAAAAAAATGTGATTTCGGTTTCAAAGTCTTCACAATAATGGAACGACGCATGAAAGTATCAAACAAAAACAAAAACATGGATGTATGGAAGGTTTCAAAGGATCAAAAAGGTACATATGTATTTGTTTAGGGTTTACGATCAGAGGAGCATGTTGGGCAGCGCGCACACACAGAGTACTTACAAGCAGACACAGTGTGTAGACAGAAAAGGGAGAATGGACGCATTTTGGTGTAAAAAGTCAAGGTGAAGTTATGACACTGAAACCCCATAAATGCTGAATAACTTAATCGTCGCCTGCATGGCAACAAATAAAGTATGTTTCTTACAAGTATCATTATCACTGGAGGATGCGGAATAGCTAAACATGCTTCACTACATGCTCACCGGCCCCACGATGTAAACAAACGCCATGGAGTATTATGCAGTCTTTGCACTGGGAATTTTCAAAATGGAGTCCCCGGGGACCCCAAAGTACATTTTTGTGGTCACACTTTTTTGTAAGCATTTGGAGAACAAGTGATAAATGTATACATTATCCTGTACTATCTCACTTTACTATCATTATTATTACATTCTATATTGTGGTTTGGAAAAAGGTTGTCGTAAAAGCAGACGCACCAGATATGGCGAAAATGTGAAAATTTTCAGGGGTCCCGAAAATGACATTTCTAAATTGCCTCTCTAGCGCCACCTTTAACATTAAAAAAAATTTGATTTCGGTTTCAAAGTCTTCACAATAATGGAACGACGCATGAAAGTATCAAACAAAAACAAAACATGGATGTATGGAAGGTTTCAAAGGATCAAAAAGGTACATATATATTTGTTTAGGGTTTACGATCAGAGGAGCATGTTCGGCAGCGCACACACACAGAGTACTTACAAGCAGACACAGTGTGTAGACAGAAAAGGGAGAATGGACGCATTTTGGTGTAAAAAGTCAAGATAAAGGTGAAGTTATGACACTGAAACCCCATAAATGCTGAATAACTTAATCCTCGCCTGCATGGCAACAAATAAAGTATGTTTCTTACAAGTATCATTATCACTGGAGGATGCGGAATAGCTAAACATGCTTCACTACATGCTCACCGGCCCCACGATGTAAACAAACGCCATGGAGTATTATGCAGTCTTTGCACTGGGAATTTTCAAAATGGAGTCCCCGGGGACCCCAAAGTACATTTTTGGGGTCACACTTTTTTGTAAGCATTTGGAGAACAAGTGATAAATGTATACATTATCCTGTACTATCTCACATTACTATCATTATTATTACATTCTATATTGTGGTTTGGAAAAAGGTTGTCGTAAAAGCAGACGCACCAGATATGGCGAAAATGTGAATATTTTCAGGGGTCCCGAAAATGACATTTCTAAATTGCCTCTCTAGCGCCACCTTTAACATTAAAAAAAATGTGATTTCGGTTTCAAAGTCTTCACAATAATGGAACGACGCATGAAAGTATCAAACAAAAACAAAAACATGGAAGGTTTCAAAGGATCAAAAAGGTACATATATATTTGTTTAGGGTTTACGATCAGAGGAGCATGTTCGGCAGCGCACACACACAGAGTACTTACAAGCAGACACAGTGTGTAGACAGAAAAGGGAGAATGGACGCATTTTGGTGTAAAAAGTCAAGATAAAGGTGAAGTTATGACACTGAAACCCCATAAATGCTGAATAACTTAATCGTCGCCTGCATGGCAACAAATAAAGTATGTTTCTTACAAGTATCATTATCACTGGAGGATGCAGAATAGCTAAACATGCTTTACTACACACCGTAGGAGGATACAATAGCTTACCATTGCACAATGTAAACAAATGCCATGGGTGGATCTACACCTGACATCCACTGTAATGATACCAAGTACAAGAGTGTATCTAGTCGATACTACTATGATTACATCAATATTTTTTATCTTCACAAAATCTTTTTCCCTTTTTAAAAAAAATCATATTATGCAGTGTTGGTCCCCGGGGACCCCATCAGATTCCTAGCACTGACCTTATATGGCACATTTAAGTTTGTTTATTCAGCTATACAGTAATATCCGTCACGCGTGTACTTCTGATTCAGCACATTAACATTTCAAAATCACTCAATGTTGATTATTTTCAAGTAAGAGGTATTGGTTACCTTGACTTGAAGCATAGGGATGGCAGTGCAAAACAAAAGTAAAACTGAACTGGCTACAAAGTAAACAGAAACAGAATGCTGGACGACAGCAAAGACTTACGGCGTCCACAAAGTACATCCGTACGTGACGTGACAATCAACAATGTCCACACAACTTAAATAGTCTTGCTTGCCAACACAAAGCAGGTGCGAGGAATGGCGCTGAAAGGAAGACATGAAACTGCTACGGAAAAACACCAACAAAACAGGAAGGGCCACCAAAATAAGAGCACAAAACAAGAACTACACACAAGAAAACACCAACAAACTCAAAATAAGGTACGGCAACCTGGTGGAGTTTAGTCTTTTTCAACACTTTCTACTGGTGGTGTGCCTCCAAATTTAAAAAAAACACCGACTTAGATGTCGGGTTTCACTATTAAAAGCACTTTGGGTCACCAGAGAAAAGCGCTCCATAAATATAACTCACTTCACTTGTCATTTGTTTTCAAAACGCTTACATAAGAGTGGGACCCCATTTTTATGACCTGATGGGGTCCCGGGGACCCCATTTTGAAGATTCCTAGCACTGACCTTATATGACCTTTAAAGGCCTACTGAAAGCATGGAAGCATTTAAGTCTCTTCTTAAAACTCATCTGTATACTCTAGCCTTTAAATAGACCTCCTTTTTAGACCAGTTGATCTGCCGCTTCTTTTCTTTCTCCTATGTCCCCCCCTCCCTTGTGGAGGGGGTCCGGTCCGATGACCATGGATGAAGTACTGACTGTCCAGAGTCAAGACCCAGGATGGACCGCTCGTCGGGACCCAGGATGGACCGCTCGCCTGTATCGGTTGGGGACATCTCTACGCTGCTGATCCGCTTGAGATGGTTTCCTGTGGACGGGACTCTCACTGCTGTGTTGGAGCCACTATGGATTGAACTTTCACAGTATCATGTTAGACCCGCTCGACATCCATTGCTTTCGGTTCCCTAGAGGTGGGGGGTTGCCCACATCTGAGGTCCTCTCCAAGGTTTCTCATAGTCATTATTGTCACTGGCGTCCCACTGGATGTGAATTCTCCCTGCCCACTGGGTGTGAGTTTTCCTTGCCCTTTTGTGGGTTCTTCCGAGGATGTTGTAGTCGTAATGATTTGTGCAGTCCTTTGAGACATTTGTGATTTGGGGCTATATAAATAAACATTGATTGATTGATTGAAACCCACTACAACCGACCACTCAGTCTGATAGTTTATATATCAATGATGAAATATTAACATTGCAACACATGCCGATACGGCCTTTTTAGTTGACTAAATTGCAATTTTAAAAATTTCCCGCGAGGTATCCTGTTGAAAACTTCGCGGAATGATGACACGTGCGTTTGATGTCACCGGTGGTAAGCGGACATGTTCTCCCGGCACCGATCACGGCTAAAAGTAGTCTGTTTTTATCGCGTAATTACACAGCATTCTGAACATCTGTGTTGCGGAATCTTTTGCAATTTGTTCAGTTAATAATGGAGACAACAAAGAAGAAAGATGTTGGTGGAAAGCGGTGTATTTCGGCCGGCTGTAGCAACACAAACAGAGCCGGTGTGAAGCTTTAATATGGAACAGAGCGGTCAAGCGAACATGGTTCTCTACCACATGTCAACCAGCAGGTTTCGGTGAGATAATGGTGGTAATATGTCGGCTCTTACCGTAGACATGAGCGGAGCTTGCGTCGTTCTTCCTGCAGCTGTCAAAGAGGCAGCTGCGTGGCTTCCCTCAGAGACACTGGCGGTCACCACACCCGTGGCCACACCCCTCCGACTTTCAGGTATCATATAATCTCACTAAAACACTAGTAACACAATAAGCAGATAGGGATTTTCCAGAATTATCCTAGTAAATGTGTCTAATAACATCTGAATCGCTCCCACTGCACTTGTCTTTTTTTTCCCCTTCTAGTCCTTCCTTCTCACTATCCTCATCCAAGAATCTTTCATCCTCGCTCAGATTAATGGGGAAATCGTCATTTTCTCGGTCCAAATCGCTCTAAATGCTGGTGGCCATGATTGTAAACAAAGTTCAGATGTGAGGAGCTCTACAACCCGTGATGTCACGCGCACATCGTCTGCTACTTCCGGTAGAGGCAAGGCTTTTTTATTAGTGACCAAGAGTTGCGAATTTTATCGTGGATGTTCTCTACTTAATCCTTTTAGCAAAAATATGGCGAAATGATCAAGTATGACACATAGAATGGACCTGCTATCCCCGTTTAAATAAGAAAATCTCATTTCAGTAGGCCTTTAAGTTTGTTTCCATCCATCCATTTTCTACCGCTTATTCCCTTTTGGGGTCACGGGGGGGCGCTGGCGCCTATCTCAGCTACAATCGGGCGGAAGGCGGCGTACACCCTGGACAAGTCGCCACCTCATCGCAGGGCCAAAACAGATAGATTCAGCTTAAATATCCGTCACGCATGTACTTCAGACTCAACAAATTAAAATTCAAAATCACTCACTGTTGATTATTTTCAAGTAAGAAAAGAGACAAGCGGTAGTAAAAGGATGGATGCTATTGGTTACCTTGACTTGATATCCCATCGATACCAAAATGTGCAGTATCAGACACCCCTCCAGAGGAGTTTGTATACTAGCAAGCCAACAATAATGCTATTTTGTTTAGCAATAATAATAATAATAATGTAACCTAGTTTTATTGTTTGGCCTCTTTGTGATGTTAAGTTCCTGTTATACAGTATATGCCTTGAGCTCTTATTTTGAAGGCGAAAAAGGAACGGAAATGGTGTCATGTTGGAGTGGAGCAGAGTATTGAAAAGAAACGAAATAAAGCACCAGGTCGCCCGTAAGGACCAGATGAGTCGCCCGCTGGCCTGTTCTAAAAATAGCTCAAATAGCAGCACTTACCAGTGAGCTGCCTCTATTTTTAAAATTGTATTTATTTACTAGCAAGCTGGTCTCGCTTTGCTCGACCCTTTTAATTCTAAGAAAGACAAAAGTCAAATAGAATTTGAAAATCCAAGAAAATATTTTAAAGACTTGGTCTTTACTTGTTTGAATAAATTAATTTATGATTTTACTTTGCTTCTTATAATTTTCAGAAAGATCATTTTAGAGAAAAAACACAACTTTAAAAATGATTTTAGGATTTTTAATCACTATACCTTTTTACCTTTTAAATTCCTTCCTCTTCTTTCCTGACAATTTAAATCAATGTTCAAGTGAATTTATTTTTTTATTGTAAAGAATAATAAATACATTATAATTTAATTCTTAATTTTAGCTTCTGTTTTTTCGACAAAGAATATTTGTGAAATATTTCTTCAAACTTATGATTAAAATTCAAATAAATAGTCTGGCAAATCTAGAAAATCTGTAGAATCAAATTTGAATCTTATTTCAAAGTATTTTGAATTTATTTTAAAATGTTTGTTCTGGAAAATCTAGAAGAAATAAGGATTTGTCTTTGTTAGAAATATAGCTTGGTCCAATTTGTTATATATTCTAACAAAGTGCAGATTGGATTTTAACCTATTTAAAACATGTCATCAAAATTCTAAAATTAATCTTAATCAGGAAAAATAACTAATAATGTTCCATAAAAAAAAATTTTCTCAAAAAGATTCGAATTGGCTAGTTTTTCTCTTCATTTTTTTCGGTTGAATTTTGAATTTTAAAGAGTCGAAATGTTTTTTTTTGTTTTTTTTCGTGTTTTCTCCTCTTTTAAACTGTTCAATTACGTTTTTTTTCCCTCATTTATTCTCTACAAAAAACTTCTGTAAAAAGAAAAAAAATGTACGACGATGTACTATATATATATATATATATATATATATATATATAAATTCTGTCCGTCATTCCGTCGTACATTTTTTTTCCTTTTACAGAAGTTTTTTTGTAGAGAATAAATGAGGAAAAAAACACTTAATTGAACAGTTTAAAAGAGGAGAAAACACGGGGAAAAAAATACATTTCGACTCTTTAAAATTCAAAATTCAACCAAAAAAATTAAGAGAAAAACTAGCTAATTAGAATCTTTATGAAAAAGTAAAAAAAAGAATTTATGGAACATCATTAGTAATTTTTCTTCATTAAGATTAATTTTGATGACATGTTTTAAATAGGTTAAAATACAATCTGCACTTTGTTAGAATATATAACAAATTTGCACCTGGGGATGGGTTGATTGACAACACTAAATTGGCCCTAGTGTGTGAATGTGAGTGTGAATGTTGTCTATCTGTGTTGGCCTTGCGATGAGATGGTGACTTGTCCAGGGTGTACCCCGCCTTCCACCCGATTGTAGCTGAGATAGGCGCCAGCGCCCCCGCGACCCCAAAAGGGAATAAGCGGTAGTAAAAAGGATGGATGGATATATATATATATATATATGTATATATATATATATATTTATTTATTAAAGGTAAATTGAGCAAATTGGCTATTTATGGCAATTTATTGAAGTGTGTATCAAACTGGTAGCCCTTCGCATTAATCAGTACCCAAGAATTAGCTCTTGGTTTCAAAAAGGTTGCTGACCCATGAAATAAAGTAATCATCGTGTAAAACTAGCGCCTCCAACATGACACCATTTCCGTTCCCTTTTTCGCCTTCAAAATAAGAGCTCAAGGTATATACTGTATAACAGGAACTTAAAATTAAAAAGAGGCAAAACTATAAAAATAGTTTAGAATAATAACATTAATAATAATAATAGCGTGTCGGACAATTGAGGACGTAAATGAAAGTTGTCCCAACTTCACCCGCTTGTGTTGCGCGTCGATCCTCTGCTGACCTCCGCCGATAAGCGCAGCTTGCCGCTTCTTGTCAATCCTCTCCTTGACGGACAGCTGGCCGGCGCAGTAGCTGCGGCCGCAAGGTAGGCTCGCATGTTGGACTTGGACCCAACTCCGGTAGGACAGACGCAAGCCGCTGAAAAAGCCACGGCCGCCTTTGGCTACACTATAGGCCGCCATCATGGCCGACTCCCGAGTACGTCATTTCGCGGCTCACAGGAAGAGGAGGGGATTTCAGCCAATAGCCAACGGGGAGGCCGATTTATTTTAACCAATTAGCTTGAGGAAATGAACGGAAAAAGGCGGGGCTTGTACACGTTTGTCTGACTCTCAAGCATAGACATGTTCTAAGGTAGGGGTCACCAACGCGGTGCCTGGGTAATATCGCAAATTTGGTATCGGCGATACCAATACCGGAAGTGTCGTCATCTGATGGGGGGACATCATCGGGGTATCAATACTTTTGAAAAACAAATTTGTACTTTTGCCTTTATTAATTGATTATGATAATAACACAACACAGGACAACGATTTAAGTCAAAAAATAAAATATTTATTACAAAAGTAATATCAATAGCAATAAAGTAATGCAAATAAGGTGCAAACAACTACTGAACCTGGCTTGTCGCCTCAAAACACACAAACAACAAAACTCTAGTTATTGAACAAAGTTGTAAACATGAACACAAAACAAAAGGACTGAGAAATTCAAATAAAAAAGTAATAATATCAAGTAAAATAAAGTAAGTAGTGCAAATAAGGTGAAAACAAATACTGAACCTGGCTAGTCGCCTCACAACGCACAAGAACTTAAGTAAAAAAGAGAAAACACTAGTTATTAAACAGTTATAAAAATGAACACAAAACAAAAGTAATGAGAAATTCTTATCGTTATTTTAGTGCAATCAATCAATCAATCAATGTTTATTTATATAGCCCCAAATCACAAATGTCTCAAAGGACTGCACAAACCATTACGACTACGACATCCTCGGAAGAACCCACAAAAGGGCAAGGAAAACTCACACTCAGTGGGCAGGGAGAATTCACATCCAGTGGGACGCCAGTGACAATGCTGACTATGAGAGACCTTGGAGAGGACCTCAGAAGTGGGGCCCTAGTGTGTGAATGTGAGTGTGAATGTTGTCTGTCTATCTGTGTTGGCCCTGCGATGAGGTGGCGACTTGTCCAGGGTGTACCCTGCCTTCCGCCCGATTGTAGCTGAGATAGGCGCCAGCGCCCCCCGCGACCCCGAAAGGGAATAAGCGGTAGAAAATGGATGGATGGATATATATATATATATATATATATATATATATATATATATATATATATATATATATATATATTTATGTGGGGTCTACCAATGTCGTAGTGGTTTGTGTTGTGGTTTGTGCAGCCCTTTGAGACACTAGTGATTTAGGGCTTTATAAATAATCATTGATTGATTGATTTATTAAAGGTAAATTGAGCAAATTGGCTATTTCAGGCTCGATTACTGCAACGCACTTCTTGTCAGGATCCCCAGCAAGAACATCCAGAAGCTGCAGTACAAACAAAATAGTGCTGCGAGGATCCTGATGAGAGTGCGGAAACATGACCACATCACACCAACGCTCAAATCCCTTCACTGGCCATTCAGGATTGAATTCAAAATCTCCCTACTAACTCATCAGTACCCCCAAATCCTTCACACGGCACCTCCGCTCCGGACAGGCTAACCTCCTCCAACCTCCACGGACAAAGCTTCGAAGAATGGGAGACCGGGCTTTCTGCTCCGCTGCTCCCAGTCTGTGGAATGCCCTCCCTGACCACCTGAGGGCACCACAGACTGTGAATGCTTTTAAAACATCTTTAAAAAAAAGCCTTTTTATAGACATGCATGCTGGTTCTAGCTATTGGGCTCTTTCTAGTTTTATATTTTATTTATTTTTATTATCTTTGTACTATTATTACTATTTTTTACAATATGGCACTTTGAGGTTGTTTGCTCAAAGTAAAGTGCTTTTATTTTTACAAATAAAATATATTATTATTATAATTATTATTATTTATTTAAGTGTGTATCAAACTGGTGGCCCTTCGCATTAATCAGTACCCAAGAAGTAGCTCTTGGTTTCAAAGAGGTTGCTGACCCCTGCTGTAGAGATTTCTGTAGATATCGGACTTTTGGTGTCTGCAAATGAAAAAATAAACAAAAAAACATCCGTTTTGGCTCCTTTGTTTTACATTTTATTTGTTTCCATCCATCCATCCATTTTAATCTTCTATTTTTTTCTCCCATTCCCCCCCTTGTTTACCTGTATCACATCTTTTTTTGTAAGGGGCGCTGGAGGCCGGCAGACCCGTCAGCGATCCTGTTCTGTCTCCCTGTAATGTTTGTCTGATCTTGAATGGGATTGTGCTGAAAATTTTAATTTTCTTGAAGGAACTCTCCTGACGGAATAAACAAAGTACTATCTAATTTAATCTACTATCTAATCAATTTTTTTTTACTGGTTATTCCCTTTGGGGTCGCGGGGGGCGCTGGTGCCTATCTCAGCTACAATCGTTTTATAAAATACGATTCAAACAAACAGTTTTTTGATTCAATTTCCATTGATGGAAAGAACAAAATATACACTTATCCGTTTGTCTTTAGAAAAAAAAAAAAAAAAAAGGGTAACCACGGTAACACAGCGAAATCTCGCG
Organism: Nerophis ophidion; assembly: GCF_033978795.1. Taxonomy (NCBI): domain Eukaryota; kingdom Metazoa; phylum Chordata; class Actinopteri; order Syngnathiformes; family Syngnathidae; genus Nerophis; species Nerophis ophidion. The sequence continues at coordinate 7,876,144 of NC_084613.1, forward strand.
AGACTTGCACTCGGAGAGGGGTTGACGCGAGGAAGTGGAAATCAAAAATGATTGATGCAGTTTTTTTGAAAAACAAAACAGCCAGCGATGTGTACTTTCTCCGCCTATCGACCGCTAGAGCACCGCGTCGGGAATACTACCGAGGCATAAGCTAGTGCTCGGCATTTCCCTCTACGGGCGCGGAATAAGAAAAGAAGGGGAATCTGAACATTTCCGATAGCAGTTTATGCTAGCCATGCTAGCGCTAATGGGTTAGCTTTGTTTACATCAAGCGCGCGCTTGTGCTAACTTGCTAACCGAGTCATTTAGCCACCTCATTAAAACCCACATTTATACATTAGACCATTCAAAAATGATCTAATGTATAAATATATTAGTTTTCTTTAATTATGTATCATTTCATGGCGGCTGTGATACACTAGCTACACAATGCTAACGCTTTGATGATGGCTCCGTTTACGATCGCTGTTAATGTTCAAAAAATAAATCAGTTAAGTGACGTCATCAAGTATTTTTTTTTGCATGAGAAGCATTTCTTGAGGTGAAGATAAAAAAAAGGGGGGTACCGGTGGATGCTAGCGTTAGCATGCTAGCGCCTAGTTTGCTCACTAATCACTCAAGCTAGTGCTTTGTTGTTTATTTGATCCACGCCGGGACTGGACTATCTGGAGGGTATCGGACCATGAACCCGATCAACGCCACCGCGCTGTACGTGTCCGCCAGCCGGGCGGTGCTGCAGTGTGACCCGCGGCAGCCGCACACTTTCACCGACATGCTCGCCCTGCTGCCCTTCTTCCGCCAGGCGCTGGCATGCCTCGTCTGCGGTAAGACTCGTTTTGTTTATAATGTCCATTTATTATGTCATTTTTCCCCTTTTTGCATTGAAGTTAATTTGTCTCTTAATTACGAAAGCTTTTCCATCCATCCATCCATCTTCTTCCGCTTATCTGAGGGCGGGCCGCGGGGGCAGCAGCCTAAGCAGGGAAGCCCAGATTTTCCCCAGCCACTTTGTCCAGCTCTTCCCTGGAGACATAGTCTTCCCAACGTGTCCTGGGTCTTCCCCGTGGCCTCCTACCGGTTGAACGTGCCCTAAACACCTACCTAGGGAGGCGTCCGGGTGGCATCCTAACCAGATGCCCGAACCACCTCATCTGGCTCCTCTCCATGTGGAGGAGCAGCGGCTTTACTTTGAGCTTCTCACCCTATCTCTAAGGGAGAGCTCTGCTACCCAGCGAAGGAAACTCATTTCAGCCGCTTGTACCCGTGATCTTGTCCTTTCGGTCATGACCCAAAGCTCATGACCATAGGTGAGGATGGGAACGTAGATCGAGCGGTAAATTGAGAGCTTTGCCTTCCGGCTCAGCTCCTTCGTCACCACAACGGATCGGTACAGCGTCCGCATTACTGAAGACGCTGCACCGATCCGCCTGTCGATCTCACAATCCACTCTTCCCTCTCTCGTGAACAAGAGTCCGAGGTACTTGAACTCCTCCACTTAGGGCAGGGTCTCCTCCCCAACCCGGAGATGGCATTCCACCCTTTTCCGGGCGAGAACCACGGACTCGGACTTAGAGGTGCTGATTCTCGTTCCGGTCACTTCACACTGTGAACCGATCCAGTGAGAGCTGAAGATCCCGGTCAGATGAAGCCATCAAAACCACATTATCTGCAAAAAGCAGAGACCTAATCCCGCGGCCACCAAACCGGAACCCCTCAACGCCTTGACCGCGCCTAGAAATTCTGTCCATAAAAGTTATGAACAGAATCGGCGAAAGCTTTTATTGATACTAAATTTATGTTACTGATTTTTTTTTGCGTTCGAATTTTGTGAACTGAGTTTTTTTTTTTTTTTACACCAATTTATGCCAACAATTTAAATAAATACAAGTTTGGGAGCAACATGCGTGTGTAATAAAATTGTGTGTTTTATAATTCTGTGTAAAATAAGTGCTTCAAAATTAGGGGTGTGGGAAAAAATCGGTTTGAATACGAATCGCGATTCTCACGTTGTGCGATTCAGAATCATTCTCATTTCTGAAAAAATCGATTATTTATTTATTTATTTATTTATTTTTAATCAATCCAACAAAACAATACACAGCAATACCATAACAATTAGGGCTGTGAATCTTTGGGTGTCCCATGATTCGATTCAATATCGATTCTTGGGGTGAAGTGAAGTGAATTATATTTATATAGCGCTTTTCTCTAGTGACTCAAAGCGCTTTACATAGTGAAACCCAATATCTAAGTTACATTTAAACCCGTGTGGGTGGCATTGGGAGCAGGTGGGTGAAGTGTCTTGCCCAAGGACACAACGGCAGTGACTCGGATGGCGGAAGCGGGAATCGAACCTGCAACCCTCAAGTTGCTGGCACAGCCACTCTACCAACCGAGCTATACCGCATCGGGTCACGATTCGATAATATATCGATTTTTTTCGATTCGATTCTCGATTCAAAAACGATATTTTTCTGATTCAAAACGATTCTGTATTCATTCAATACATAATATTTCAGCAGGATCTACCCCAGTCTGCTGATAAGCTAGCAGAGTAGTAGATTTAAAAAAAAAAAAAAAAAAAAAGCTTTTATAATTGTAAAGGTCAATGTTTTATCAACTGATTGCAAAAATGTAAATTTGTTTTAACTATAATCGATCCAAAAATATGACTTATTTTATCTTTGTGAAAACATTGGACACAGTGTGTTGTCAAACTTATGAGATGCGATGCAAGTGTAAGCCACTGTGACACTATTGTTCTTTTTTATTATTTTTATAAATGTCTAATGATAATGTCAGTGAAGGATTTTTAATCACTGCTATGCTGAAATTATAACTAATATTGATACTGTTGTTGATAATATTCATTTTTGTTTCACTCCTTTTGGTTTGTTCTGTGTCGTGTTTGTGTCTTTATTGCAGTTCTGAGTGTTGCTGGGTCAGGTTTGGTTTTGGAAATGGATTGCATTGTTATGGTATTGCTGTGTAGTGGTTTGTTGGATTCATTAAAAAAAAATTTAAAACAATTTTTTTTTAGAGATTAAAAAAAAAAGAGATTCGATTCTGAATCGCACAACGTAAACAATTTGATTTGTATTCAAATCGATTTTTTCCCACACCCCTAATAACAATGCAATCCAATTCCAAAACCAAACCTGACCCAGCAACACTCAGAACTGCAATAAACAGAGCAATTGAGAGGAGACACAAACACGACACAGAACAAACCAAAAGTAGTGGGAAAAAAAAGATGATCAATATTAGTTATAATTTCAGCATAGCAGTGATTAAAAATCCCTCACTGACATTATCATTAGACATTTATAAGAATAAAATAAAAGAACAATAGTGTCACAGTGGCTTACACTTGCATCGCATCTCATAAGCTTGGCAATGTTTTCACAAAGATAAAGTAAGTCATATTTTTGGTTTGTTTAATAGTTAAAACACATTTACATTAATGCAATCAGTTGATAAAACATTATCCTTTACAATTCTAAAAGCTTTTTACAAAATTCTACTACTCTGCTTGCATGTCTGCAGACTGGGGTAGAAATCCTATGTATTGAATGAATACAGAATCCTTTTAAACCGGGAAAAATAGTTTTTGAATCGAGAATCATGTTTTATTATTAGTTTTGCAGGACACAATCAGACCCGTTCATTCTTGTAGCGCTCTCTCTCTCTCTCTCTCTCTCTCTCTCTCTCTCTCTCTCTCTCTTTACTCGCCCGCTCACTCACTGACTTCACTCAGCCAACACTTGACATTCTCACAAACAACCATCCTGTACGCTACTCCCACAAACACATCCTGTACGCTAATCTCACAAACACACATCCTGTACGCTACTCTCATAAGTTAACCAGCTCCTCTGTTGTGCACATGTAGATACATAACATGTAGGTACCTAACATGTATATATGTAACATGTGGTTAAGTAACATGTAAATATGTAACATGTAGATACGTAACATGTAGATAACATGTAGATATGTAACAGGTAGATATGTAACATGTAGATAAGTAACATGTAAATATGTAACATGTAGATACGTAACATGTAGATACCTAACATGTAGATACCTAACATGTAGATATGTAACATGTAAATACATAACATGTATATTCGTAACATGTAGATACGTAACATGTAGATACCTAACATGTAAATACATAACATGTAGATGCATAATATGTAGATGCATAACATGTAGATTCGTAACATGTAGATACCTAAGACGTAACATGTAAATACATAACATGTAGATACCTAACATGTAGATACGTAACATGTAGAATTATACGTAACATGTAACGTGTAAATACACAACATGCAGATACATAATGTGTAGATACCTAACGCGTAGATACGTAACATGGAGATATGCAAGATGTAGATGTATACCTAACATGTAGATATGTAGCATGAAGATACATAACATTTAGATACATAATATGTAAATACCTAACATCTAGATACGTAACATGTAAAGACGTAACATGTAGATACATAACATATAGATATGTAACATCTATATACGTAACATGTAGATACCTAATATGTAGATAGGTAACATGTAAATACGTAACATGTAGATGCATACTTAACGTGTAGATATGTAACATGTAGATATGTAGCATGTAAATACATAACATGTATATTCGTAACATGTAGATACGTAACATGTAGATACCTAACATGTAAATACATAACATGTAGATGCATAATATGTAGATGCATAACATGTAGATTCGTAACATGTAGATACCTAAGACGTAACATGTAAATACATAACATGTAGATACCTAACATGTAGATACGTAACATGTAGAATTATACGTAACATGTAACGTGTAAATACACAACATGCAGATACATAATGTGTAGATACCTAACGCGTAGATACGTAACATGGAGATATGCAAGATGTAGATGTATACCTAACATGTAGATATGTAGCATGAAGATACATAACATTTAGATACATAATATGTAAATACCTAACATCTAGATACGTAACATGTAAAGACGTAACATGTAGATACATAACATATAGATATGTAACATCTATATACGTAACATGTAGATACCTAATATGTAGATAGGTAACATGTAAATACGTAACATGTAGATGCATACTTAACGTGTAGATATGTAACATGTAGATATGTAGCATGTAAATACATAACATGTAGATACATAACATTTAGATACATAATATGTAGATACCTAACATCTAGATACGTAACATGTAAAGACGTAACATGTAGATACATAACATGTAGATATGTAACATCTAAATACGTAACATGTAGATACCTAATATGTAGATAGGTAACATGTAAATACGTAACATGTAGATGCATACCTAACATGTAGATATGTAACGTGTAGATATGTAACATGTAGATGCGTAACATGTAGATTCGTAACACGTATATATGTAAGATGTAGATGCATACCTAACATGTAGATATGTAGCATGTAAATACATAACATGTAGATACGTAACATGTAAATACATAATATGCAGATACATACCATGTAAATACCTAACATGTAGATACATAACATGTAGATATGTAACATGTAAAGACGTAACATGTAGATACATAACATGTAGATACGTAACATGTAGATACCTAACATGTACTTATGTAACATGTAAATACTTAACATGTAGATACGAAACATGTAGATACATAACATGTAGATACATAACATGTAGATACGAAGCATATAGATACCTAACATGTACTTATATAGCATGTAAATACATAACATGTAGATACGAAACATGTAGATACCTAACATGTACATATGCAACATGTAAATACGTAACATGTAGATACGAAACATGTAGATACCTAACATGTACATAAGTAACATGTAAATACATAACATGTAGATACGTAACATGTAGATAAGAAACATGTAGATAATTAACATGTAAATACATAACATGATAGATACGCAACATGTAGACACGTAACATTTTACTAACAACATGCGAGCTCAACATATTTGCTGAATAAAAAAAAAAATCCAACTTACTGCTTCTACGTGTGTTGTTGTCAAAGCTTTAATTTAAGGTGTGTAGCAAAACCTTTAAAAAAAAAACCAGCAAGTTTTTTAGTGCCTTGTCTCTCCAAAATGAGATGTCAGACGTGTGAAGAAGAGGTTGTAAAGGTGCTGTTTGTCCGGCAGGTAAGCTGCTGCAGGATCCCATCTCTCCCACACATGGCGAGTGTCAGCATTACGTGTGTCTGGGCTGCAAAGGCCAGAAGATGCAGGCCAGGTCTTCGTGTAGCCGCTGCAAGGACAACTCGGGCTTCCAGGAGAACAAGCAGCTGTCGCTGCTGGTGCGTCTTTACCGGAAGCTGTGCCTCTACGTCACACACTCGCCTCTGCTGCCGTCCATCAGCAGCAACGCCGAGGTCATGGCTCTGCTGGAGGAGGCGCTCCCGTCACACCTTTCAGAGGCCGAGGACTTGGGGCTGGACGAGCCGGATCACGCCACCGTGGAGTCCTTGACCCCCACGGAGGCGCCGCCGGTGCCCGCCGAGCTCTCGGCCGTGCCGCAGAGCTCCTCGTCAGACCCGCCTTTCTCCAACGGACCGCAGGAATGCAACGGGGATCTGCGGGAGTGCCTGGACCCCTCCTCCCCCGAGCTGGAAGTGTGCGAGCTGATGGAGGAGACAACCGCGGTGGAAATCTCCGTGTCCGACACCGCTACCCTTGAACTCAGTCTGACCACTGGACCCTTCGCCCCCACGCCGGGCACCGTGTGCTCGCTCAGGGACGGGGACTTGGGCGGCAGGGTGCTGGAGGAGGGTGAGGTGTTGCTCCTTAGCGTGGAGGAGGTCCTCCAGACGCTGGACCCCCTGCAGCCCGGCACGGACACTCTGCACGTGGGGCCCCAGAGGACTCACATATCCGCGGACAGAGCGCAGATGTTCCTCCAGTTGGACACCGCCCACAACTACACGCAGCAGACAGACAGGACTCACGCGCCCCCCGCCTACTCGTCTGCGGCTTTTGCTCCGCCTCCGGTCTCCAAGCCACCGCCCGTGCGCCTCAAACGCAAGCGATCGCGCTCCGAGAGCGACAGGGAGAAGGTGAACCCTCTCCCCATCGCCTCCATCCTGCAGGGCTCGTCCTCGCCCATGCTGACTCATCACCCCCTGCACGCCCCCGCCGCGCCCTCCTTCAGCACGCCGGTGCACTCCTACTCCTCGCTCCCCTTTAACGGCGCTCCCCCCAAAACCAGCCGGCCCACCCAGAACCACAGCAAAGGCGCGCGGAAGCACGGCGACGTGGGCTCCAAGAAGCCGCACGCCAAGGCGCGCTCAAGCGGCGGCGCTAAGAGCAAAGAGCGCAGCAAAGACCAGCGGCTGCAGTTGTCCAGCTGCCTGGCGCCGCCCGCCCAGGTCAGGCCCGCCTACAAGAAGCCTGTGGAGAAGAAAGGCTGCAAGTGTGGCCGCGCCACCCAGAACCCGTCTGTGCTCACCTGCAGGGGGCAGCGCTGCCCCTGTTACTCCAACCGCAAGGTGAGGGTTTAATATGTCCTTTAACGGCCATGTTCACTTCTTTGTTCAACAGGTGTGTGTGTGTATATATATTTATACGTATATATGTATTATATATATATATATACACGGTATATATATTTGTGTATATATATATGTATATATATTTATGTTTGTGTGTGTGTGTATATATAAGTGTGTATATATATATATCCAATCCAATCCAATCCACTTATTAAATGTGCTATTTATATAGCATATTTAAACAACAAATAGTTTCTAAAGTGTTGCACAACAATGTTAAAAACAACATTTAAATACTATCCTGAGCTCCACCATTGACTGAATAAAAACCAAAACAAAAAAAAAATACATATAAAAACAATATAAAATAAATATGATTAAAAACGATTTTAAATGTGAAACCAATTAAGACATATGTCTTAATTAATTATATATCCATATATGTGTATGATGTGTATATATATATATTTGTGTGTATGTATATATATATATATATATTTGTGTATATATATCTGCGTGTATATATACGTGTGTATATACATGTGTATATATGTATATATAAAAATGTGTATATGTATATGCATGTGTATGTATGTGTATATGTATATATGTGTGTATATTTATGTATATATATGTATGTGTGTGTATATTTATGTATATATATGTGTGCATACATATGTGTATATGTATATATATATATGAATGTGTGTGTGTGTGTGTATATGTATATATATATATATATATACATACATATACACACACATGTATATATTTGTGTGTGTATATGTATATATATATATAAATATATATATATATATATATATATAAAATATATATGTATACATGTATATATCAGGGGGGCCCAAACTGTTTCTACTACTGGCTACATACTGACAAATTAAAGGATGCAGGGTCTATTTTGGTAGATTTCCCCTTCAAAAGTAGTACAACGTAATCATTTTATTATACAGCTAGAAACTGCAATCTTGGTAGAAATTTCATGTGAATGCTGAAGAGCCAAAGACGAACTGAAATGTTAGAAGTTGACACAATGGCCAGATAGCGTCAAGTAACGAAAAAAATAAGTAAAACGAGCTAAAAATGTTATGTTAACAGTTCTAGGCTAACATGCCAACAATAGCATGCTTACAGTTATCATTAGTGAAATACCAACATATATGACGATGGGGTGTATACTTTCTAAATTAGCTAAAAAAAAGTGCTAACTGTAACATGCGTCAAGTAGCAAAATATGTTACTCAGAGGTATGTACCTGAAAATTGTGTTTAAAATGCTAGCCAGCTTACCGTGGCATTCATCAAGTAACAAAATATGACCGAGGTGTGTACCTACAAAATATCCTAAAAAGCCAGGCATAGTATTGTTAGCATGCTAAAATGCTAACTAACGTGTCAAAATATGACTGAGGTGTATACCTACAGTGGGGCAAAAAAAGTATTTAGTCAGCCACCGATTGTGCAAGTTCTCCCACTTAAAATGAGGACAGAGGTCTGTAATTTTCATCATAGGTACACTTCAACTGTGAGAGACAGAATGTGAAAAAAAATCCAGGAATTCACATTGTAGGAATTTTAAAGAATTTATTTGTAAATTATGGTCACTTCAAACAAGGAAGATCTTTGGCTCTCACAGACCTGTAACTTCTTCTTTAAGAAGCTCTTCTGTCCTCCACTCGTTACCTGTATTAATGGAACCTGTTTGAACTCGTTATGTGTATAAAAGACACCTGTCCACAGCCTCAAACAGTCAGACTCCAAACTCTACTATGGCCAAGACCAAAGAGTTGTCGAAGGACACCAGGAAAATAATTGTAGACCTGCACCAGACTGGGAAGAGTGAATCTACAATAGGCAAGCAGCTTGGTGTGAAAAAATCAACCGTGGGAGCAATTATCAGAAAATGGAAGATATACAAGACCACTGATAACCACCCTCGATCTGGGGCTCCACGCAAGATCTCATTCAGTGGGGTCAAAATGATCATGAGAACGATGAGCAAAAATCCCAGAACCACACAAGGGGACCTGGTGAATGACCAGCAGAGAGCTGGGACCAAAGTAACAAAGGTTACCATCTGTAACACACTACGCCGACAGGGAATCAAATCCTGCAGTGCCAGACGTGTCCAGGCCCGTCTGAAGTTTGCCCGAGAGCACATGGATGATACAGCAGAGGATTGGGAGAATGTCATGTGGTCAGATGAAACCAAAATATAACTTTTTGGTATAAACTCAACTCATCGTGTTTGGAGGAAGAAGAATACTGAGTTGCATCCCAAGAACACCACACCTCCTGTGAAGCATGGGGGTGGAAACATCATGCTTTGGGGCTGTTTTTCTGCTAAGGGGGACAGGACGATTGATCCGTGTTAAGAAAAGAATGAATGGGGCCATGTATCGTGAGATTTTGAGCCAAAACCTCCTTTGAATGGTTGACCAAATACTTATTTTCCATCGTAATTTACAAAAAAATTCTTTAAAATTCCTACAATGTGAATTCCTGGATTTTTTTTCACATTCTGTCTCTCACAGTTGAAGTGTATCTATGATGAAAATTACAGACCTCTGTCATCATTTTAAGTGGGAGCTTGCACAATCGGTGGTTGACTGAATACTTTTTTGCCCCACTGTATAAAATAGCCTAAAAAGGCAGGCATACTAATGTTAGCATGCTAATAACAGGTAGCATTTGTTCAGTGAGAAGATATTTGATGCCTTCCTGCAAAATAAGCAAAAAGCCAGCATGTTATATAGTACATATCAATGAAATAGTAACCTTAGCACGTAGAAATAGTTTCCCTCAAGAATTCAGTTGTTCATTCTCCCCTGGCGCTGGTCTGCAGGCGTGCTTGGACTGCATCTGCCGTGGCTGCCAGAACTCCTACATGGCAAACGGCGAGAAGAAGCTGGAGGCCTTCGCCGTGCCCGAGAAGGCGCTGGAGCAGACGCGGCTCACGCTGGGCATCAACCTCACCAGCATCACGGCGGCCGCCGCGCTCCGCAGCCCCGGTGGCGGCGGCGGCGGCGGCATCCGCGCCAACACTCTCCTCAACGTCGCCACGGCGACCGGCGCCCCCGTCACCACCGCCTTCCTGTCGCCCAGCCCGCCGCGCGACCCCTTGGAGGACAGCCTGGAGCTGCTCATCGGGTGAAAGGTGCAAGACTTTTCTTTTTTTTTTTTTCTAATAACTCGGTGCTGATTGGATGTTGAATAGGGCCCACACCTCCCTTTCCCGCCTCAAGGGGGCGTGGCAGGCGTCCATGGCAGCTATAGGCTTGTCCTGTCATCTGCTCTTCTTCTTCGTCGTCTTCTTCTTCTTCTGGGTGTTGACGCTAGCATGGCTGTGCCAAAGCCTCCTGTATTGTGCCTGTGTGTGAGTGTGTGTGCGCGAGTGTGTGTTTGCGTGCGTGCGTGTGTGTGTGTGTGTGTGTGTCATCTGTCCTGTCACACTTTTCCTAGAGGTGGTCTTTTTCCCCCACTTTTTTCTCCCCATCTAACACGTAAGGCAGACACTTCCTGTTGTTAAAACAAGTCTTGGTTACCATAGCAACAGTTACAAACACACACACTGTTTACAGTATTTGCCTCTCAATGATTACGCTGCAACGTTTAAACCATGTGATTGTAGAAAGTGAGTGTGTGTGTGTGTGTGTGTGTGTGTGTGTGTGTGTGTGTGTGTGTGTGTGTGTGTGTGTGTGTGTGTGTGTGTGTGTGTGTGTGTGTGTGTGTGTGTGTGTGTGTGTGTGTGTGTGTGTGTGTGTGTGTGTGTGTGTGTGTGTGTGTGTGTGTGTGTGAGAGAGAGAGAAACTAAAGCCATACATGATATGATCAGATGTTGCAGCACGGCTTTTTAAAAAAAATTTTTTTATGTCAACCACGACGTTCTGCACCATTTTCCTGTTCAAAGCACCTATTGTGTGTGTGTGTGTGTGTGCGTGAGTGTGTGTCATCTTCACTGTAACAGCAACACGTGGCGTCCCAAAAGAAAAGAGCGACAGAGTGAAGACTCTCGCTATAGAGCATCTTTGTTGTCCACTTACAAGGCGTAGATTAAGTCGAGCGCTCCTCCCGTGCGTGTGTCGGTCTCCAAAGTGGTTTCCTTTTGGGCATTACTTGAACCCTCTGCTTTAGTTTGGAGGTTTTTGTTTTTATTTTTTTTATTTGGAATAGCCGAAAGTTTGGTTGGAGGAGTGCCGAAAGCTTCACTGCCATAATATGAATTATGTAACACAAACGTGAAATAAATGATAGTTTTTTACTTTTTCAGTGGAGCGTCTCTGTGTACACCTTGTTGTTGTTGTTGTTGTTGTTGTTGTTGCTGCTGCTACTTTCAGCTCCTGCACGCTGTGTCCACTTTGTTCCAAAATGCCTAAATTCAGGAAATTGGACCAAAAACACTTCAAATAGTGGTGATAATAACAATACATGTACAGTACAGGCCAAAAAGTGTAGACACACCTTCTCATTTAATGCAGTGTTTTCTTATTTTGTGTGTACATATGTACGTATATATGTATGTGTGTGTGTATATTAGGGGCGTAACGGTACGTGTATTTGTATTGAACCGTTTCGGTACGGGGGTTTCGGTGTACCGAACGACACGGATACATTAAGTAGCGCACCGCACGTTGTGTAAACAATGTACACCGAGGCACCATGAATTGATTTACGTGGACCCCGAAAAACTTATTGGGGTGTTACCATTTAGTGGTCAATTGTACGGAATATGTACTGTACTGTGCAATCTACTATTAAAAGTTTCAATCAATCAAAAAAACTACAACACACGGCATGCTAGCAACGACTGGGCTATGATAGACTGACCACACCTCCTCTTTTCACGGGATATGTCCTCTTTGCGGAGCTGTCCAGGTGGAGTTTCTTAAATGCCTCGAATGTCCGGCATTTTAAGTTAGGGTTGCGTGTATTTTCAATGTATGTTCAGGGTTAAGAAGGTGTTAAAAAACTGAAAAAAAAGTGGTGCACGCAGCGTTAACATTTGTGAGGGCGGGAAAGAGAGCGAGAGAGTTATGATGAACGCGCATGCGTCGCCAGGCTCTGCTTTTTATCCATGGATTAATCAGATTTAATTTTTTATTATCTATAGCAGGGGTGTCAAAACTGTGCCCCGGAGGCCATTTGCGGCCCACAGCTAATGTTTTAAAGGCCCAAACCACATTCTAAAAATACTATTAAATTAAATAAAAACTTGAACAAAAGTAACTAAAAAAGCTTAAAGGCTAAATGTAATTTAGAAAAAGTTGCAACGTTGACTAATAAAACAAAGCTGTATTTTTTTTCTTTCAAACTGTCATTGCTCGAAACATAATATTGAATCAAAATCAATGTTACTATGAATTATTGACCTATCCAAGTTTCCCATTACTTCACATCAAATATTCCTCTAAGAAAATTATTTTTGGTGGAAGATTTAGCAAATTTGTATATTTAGTTTTTTTCTTACTGTACCGAAAATGAACCGAACTGTGACCTCTGAACCGAGGTCCGTACCGAACCGAAATTTTTGTGTACCGTTACACCCTTAGTGTGTGTATATGTATATAAAAAGATACATATATATATAATATATATATATATATATATATATATATGTGTGTATATATATATATATATATATATATATATATATATATATATATGTGTATATGTATATATATATATATATTCATATATATGTATACATATATATCTGTGTGTGTATATATGTACGTATTTATATGTATGTATTTGTGTAAATATGTACGTGTATATATGTATGTATGCGTGTATATATGTATGTATTTATATATATGTATGTGTGTATGTATGTACGTATGCTTATGTATATATGTGTGTATATATGTTCGTATATATATGTGTGTGTGTGTATATATGTATGTGTGTATATATGTACATATATATGTATGTATGTGTCTGTGTATATATGTACGTATGTATGTGTGTATATATATGTACGTATATATGTATGTATGTGTGTGTATATATGTACGTATATATGTATGTTTATATATATGTACGTATATGTATGTGTGTATATATGTATGAATGTGTATATATGTGTATGTGTGTATGTACGTACATATATATATATATATATATATATATATATGTATGTATGTGTGTGTATATATGTACGTGTATATGTATGTGTATGTATATATGTACCCTATGAGTACAAGTATGGATGCCCTGGTGTTTCAGTGCGCCCTGTTTTAGCCTTTTCAGCTTATCAGCAGATCTACTGCCACTTTTTTGGTGTCTGCTGCTGATTCGGTCCATCTTTTGACCAAAAAACTGAGAGACTCCACACAAGAGGAGAGCGTCTCTGCAGACGTGGATTTCACACGCCCTTACCTGGGATTTTCCTCCGTGCGCTCAAGTCAGCAACAAGACAGACGATCGACACTCTTGATAAGAAGAAACATAAACATCTTGTGTGCTATGGGCTTCACAGAGCAACTTCAAGACCGAAGGCGGCGGTGTCTGGTTCTATGCCAACAGTAGCTGGTGCTCTCATGTGTCTGTGATTTCCCAACATTGTTGTCCGGCTCTGGAATATCCATTCTTAAACTGCAAACCAGTCTACTTCCCTCGTGTGGAGGGAAAAAAATGTGCCTTGACTCCAAAAAAGGTTGAAAAACACTGACCTGATGCAGAAAGTGTTATACACATAACTTAAAGTAGTTAAAATACCATAAAAATTATAATTAAGTATTACCATAACTCTATAAAACTAAAAATATGTATTTATATAAGCAGTGGTCTCAAACTCAATTTACTTGGGGGCCACTGGATGCAGAGGCTGGGCCGCGAGAAAATATTCCTAAATGTCTTTATTTTTATTTTCAACACATAATAAAAACAAAATATAAATGAACAAAATGAGAATTAAGTAAATAAATCGATCATAAATAATGGATTCGAATACGAATCGCAATTCTCACGTTGTGCGATTCAGAATCGATTCTCATTTTTAAAAAAATCAATTTTTTTAAATCACAGCAATACCATAACAATGCAATTCAATTCCAAAACCGAACCTGACCCAGCAACACTCAGAACTGCAATAAACAGAGCAATTAAGAGAAGACACAAACACGACACAGAACAAACCAAAACTAGTGAAACAAAAAAGAATATTATCAACAAAAGTATCAATATTAATTATATTTTTAGCATAGCAGTGATTAAAAATCCCGCATTGACATTATCATTAGACATTTATAAAAACAATTAAAAAAGAACAATAGTGTCATAGTGGCTCACACTTGCATCGCATCTCATAAGCTTGACAACACACTGTGTCCAATGTTTTCACAAAGATAAAATAAGTCATATTTTTGGTTCGTTTAATAGTTAAAACAAATTTACATTATTGCAATCAGTTGATAAAACATTGTCCTTTACAATTATAAAAGCTTTTTAAAAAAAAATCTACTCCTCTGCTAACATGTCAGCAGACTGGGATAGATCCTGCTGAAATCCTATGTATTGAATGAATACAGAATCCTTTTGAATGGGAAAAATATCGTTTTTGAATCGAGAATCGCGTTGAATCGAAAAAATCGATTTATAATCGAATCGCGACCCCAAGAATCGATATTGAATCTAATCGTGGAACACCCAAAGATTCGCAGCCCTAATAAATAATAACAATAATAATTTGATTTCTCCAGTCAGCAACAATGTATACACATACTATGTTAGAAGTGGAGTTTATAGTTACGGTAACACAATTAGCCCCGAACAGGCTAACATCAGGACTAACGTGTTACACGTCCGATTAGCCCAGCGACTCTCTGTAGGAGTATCAGCGCTGGGGTCCAGTGCACCACAGTTTTGTATTGTCGCTCGGTCCTTCGGCGGAGTGCTTCGGAAGCTACCGGGCCGCTCGTCTCCCCGGCCCGGACTGTTTACAGCGGCGCCGGTGGCTTGGGGGGGTTCAGAGTCAAGTGGAAAAGCGGCAAAACGTTTCTCTGCTTGCATCACGCAAGTAACGTCAATGTTCGGCCCTCGAGAGCCACATACCACACCGTGATTGGTAGATTCCTTCAGCTCCGCACAAAACGCTGTCAAACACCATTCATATAGAACTCGCGGCCCGCACTAATATTAAACTTTTACATTAAGGAGGGGGCCGCAAAATAACATCTCGCGGGCCTCAATTGGCCCGCTGGCCGCGTGTCTAAGACCCCTGATATAAGGATTAAAAAATGGACTTCCAGGCTTGCAGGAAATTGCAATTATTTTTGCAAACGTGCTTTGGTAAAAGTGTATTTTTTTGTGTAAGTAAAGTGCCTGGTGTGGAAAATAAACATTTAATATTTTAGAGGTGGGACTTTTTGAAGGGATCTTGTGGTTAATTTAGCTTGTTAGCTGCTAACAAGCTAAGCCAGGGGTCACCAACCTTTTTGAAACCAAGAGCTACTTCTTGGGTACTGATTAATGCAAAGGGCTACCAGTTTGATACACACTTAAATAAATTGCCAGAAATAGCCAATTTGCTCAATTTACATTTAATAAATAAATCTATATATATATATATATATATATATATATATATATATAAAAATGGGTATTTCTGTCAGTCATTCCGTTGTGGATTTTTTTTCCTTTTACTGAAGGTTTTTTTGTAGAGAATAAATGATGAAAAAAACACTTAATTGAACACACAAAAAAAGAACATTTAATTTTGAAACATAGTTTATCTTCAATTTTGACTCTTTAAAATTCAAAATTTAACCCAAAAAAAAAAATTAAGAGAAAAACTAGGTAATTCGAATCTTTTTGAAAAAAATAAAAAAATAATTTATGGAACGTCATTAGTAATTTTTCCTGATTAAGATTAATTTTAGAATTTTGATGACATGTTTTGTATAAGTTAAAATCCACTTTGAAATAAGATTTAAATTTGATTCTACAGATTTTCTATATTTGCCAGAATATTTTTTATTTATTTTAATCATAAGTTTGAAGAAATATTTCACGAATATTCTTCGTCGAAAAAACAGAAGCTAAAATGAAGAATTAAATTAAAATGTATTTATTAGTTTTTACGATAAAAAAATACTTGAACATTGATTTAAATTGTCAGGAAAGAAGAGGAAGGAATTTATAAGGTAAAAATGTATATGTGTTTAAAAATCCTAAAATCATTTTTAAGGTTGTATTTTTTCTCTAAAATTGCCTTTCTGAAAGTTATACGAAGCCAAGTTAAAAAAAAAAAAGAATTTAGAAGACCAAATCTTTAGAATATTTTCTTGGATTTTCAATATTAATTTGAGTTTTGTCTCTCTTAGAATTAAAAATGTCGAGCAAAGCGAGACCAGCTTGCTAGTAAATAAATACAATTCCAAAAATAGAGGCAGCTCACTGGTAAGTGCTGCTATTTGAGCTATTTTTAGAACAGGCCAGCGGGCGACTCATCAGGTCCTTACGGTGACCCCTGAGCTAAGCTAACAAGCCAACTGAGCTCGGGAGTTTACTGAGACGAATCGAGCCAAATAAGTAAGGAGGTGTAGTTTTTTATCCGATAGACGAAGGCATAGAAAGGCAGGAATTAACTCAGATGAAGGATCAAACTATTATGTTGATGCTGTTACTACGCAAACCATCCGCGCATGCGCACGATCGGCGTAATCTTTGTTATTGTTTTACGACATTTACGTTCCTTTACGCTCGCAGCAAATCAGTGGGCTTAATTCTATTCGTACTGCGTTAAATATTTCTTTTATACGTTTATACTTATTCGGCCATCGTATGAAAACTACACTTTATTATTACTTTTATGATAAACTCGATTTAGTGGACACTGGACCTTCCCAGGCGAGTGTAGCTTAGCTTGTTAGCTGCTAACAAGCTAAGCTAACTAAGCTAGCCCGAAAAGCTCCGGAGTTTACTGAGACGAATCGACCCAAATTAGTAAGGTGTAGTTTCTTATCCGATGGACGAATACACACGAACACAGAAACGAAGGAATTAATGCAGATGAAGGATCGAACTGTTCGTTTCTGTTGATACTGTTGCTACGCGATTGGTCCGCGCATGCGCACGACCGCCATAATATTTGTTATTGTTATTTACCTTTTTTGTTATTGTTTTACGACATTCACATCAAAGAAACCTCAAGTTGTGCTCCACAGAACAGGTTTGTTCATTTCCTACTCTCACTGTATAGTTCATCATTATCATAAATAACTGGTGGAGTATTTTTACTGAGTGGAAGAAAGGATGTATGAGTTTGTTTTTGCACTCCAAAAATAATAATATACAATTCATCTTTAAGTGCAAGTTAAAACTCGACAAGGTTTCTCATTGTCATCCCACTGGGGCGGCTTTTTCTTTGCCCTGATGTGGGATCTGAACCCAGGATGTCATTGTGGCTTGTGCAGCCCTTTGAGACACTTGTGATTTAGGGCTATATAAATAAACTTTGATTGATTGATACTAGGGGGGTGGGAAAAAATCGATTCGAATACGAATAGAATATGTTGTGTGATTCAGAATCGATTCTCATTTTTTTTTTTTAAATTGAAATTTAAAAATATATTTTTTTAATCAATCCAACAAACCACTACACAGCAATACCATAACAATGCAATCCAATTCCAAAACCAAACCGGACCAAGCGACACTCAGAACTGCAATAAACAGAGCAATTGAGAGGAGACACAAACCAAAAGTAGTGAAACAAAAATGAATATCATCAACAACTGTATCAATATTAGTTATAATTTCAGCATAGCAGTGATTAAAAATCCCTCACTGACATTATCATTAGACATTTATAAAAATAAAATCAAAGAACAATAGTGTCCCAGTGGCTTTCTAAATGTCTTTATTTTTATTTTCAACACATAATAAAAACAAAATATAAATGAACAAAATGAGAATTAAGTAAATAAATCGATCATAAATAATGGATTCGAATACGAATCGCGATTCTCACGTGCCATTCAGAATCGATTCTCTTTTTTTTTTAAATCAATTTTTTTAAATTATTTTTTAAATTATTATTATTATTTTTTTTTTAATCAATCCAACAAACCACTACACAGCAATACCATAACAATGCAATCCAATTCCAAAACCGAACCTGACCCAGCAACACTCAGAACTGCAATAAACAGAGCAATTGAGAGAAGACACAAACACGACACAGAACAAACCAAAAGTAATGAAACAAAAATGAATATTATCAACAACAGTATCAATATTAATAATATTTGTAGCATAGCAGTGATTAAAAATCCCTCACTGACATTATCATTAGACATTTATAAAAAAATTTAAAAAAGAACAATAGTGTCACAGTGGCTTACACTTGCATCGCATCTCATAAGCTTGACAACACACTGTGTCCAATGTTTTCACAAAGATAAAATAAGTCATATTTTTGGTTCGTTTAATAGTTAAAACAAATTTACATTATTGCAATCAGTTGATAAAACATTGTCCTTTATAATTATAAAAGCTTTTTTAAAAAAAAAATCTACTACTCTGCTAGCATGTCAGCAGACTGGGGTAGATCCTGCTGAAATCCTATGTATTGAATGAATACAGAATCGCGTTGAATCGCAAAAAAATCGATATATTATCGAATCGCGACCCCAAGAAGCGATATTGTTTTTTTTTAAATTGAAACGTGGGACACCCAATGATTCGCAGCCCTAATTGATACTATGCAAAGCCAAAGCCATTTATCAACAACACCCAGAAATGTTGCGCATTAAATTCTAAGTTAATGATTATTTGCAAAAAAATGTAGTTTCTCTGTGTGAACATGAAATATCTTGTCTTTGCAGTCTATTCAATTGAATATAAGTTGAAAAGAATTGGCAAATTAGAGATGCGCGGATAGGCAATTATATCATCCACGTCACCAAAATTGTCGTCCACCCGCCGTCCACCCGAACCGACTTTTTATCGGGACCGTACCCGCCTGCCAACCGCCCGCTGAATTACACCACTTTACCATTTACAGAGCTATTTAAATCTGTTTCACAGAGTAATGTAGTCAATTGGAACCGCCAACGTCCTCACGACTACACAAAAGCGTTCATCCTGGCGTGCTGTGAAGCCATTGCCATCGACACCTTCAACATGTACGAACCGATTGTTGGTCCAGCAACATATTGTGTGCAGCTTCCGCGATGTAATGTATGAGATTGAAAGGCGTACTGGGTGACACAGAGTACACTATCCATCCATCCATCCATCCATCCATCCATCCATCATCTTCCGCTTATCCGAGGTCGGGTCGCGGGGGCAGCAGCCTAAGCAGGGAAGCCCAGACTTCCCTCTCCCCAGCCACTTCGTCTAGCTCTTCCCGGGGGATCCCGAGGCGTTCCCAGGCCAGCCGGGAGACATAGTCTTCCCAACGTGTCCTGGGTCTTCCCCGTGGCCTCCTACCAGCTGGACGTGCGCTAAACACCTCCCTAGGGAGGCGTTCGGGTAGCATCCTAACCAGATGCCCGAACCACCTCATCTGGCTCCTCTCGATGTGGAGGAGCAGCGGCTTTACTTTGAGTTCCTCCCGGATGACAGAGCTTCTCACCCTATCTCTAAGGGAGGAAACTCATTTGGGCCGCTTGTACCCGTGATCTTATCCTTTCGGTCATGACCCAAAGCTCATGACCATAGGTGAGGATGGGAACGTAGATCGACCGGTAAATTGAGAGCTTCGCCTTCCGGCTCAGCTCCTTCTTTACCACAGCGGATCGATACAACGTCCGCATTACTGAAGACGCCGCACCGATCCGCCTGTCGATCTCACGATCCACTCTTCCCCCACTCGTGAACAAGACTCCTAGGTACTTGAACTCCTCCACTTGGGGCAGGGTCTCGTCCCCAACCCGGAGATGGCACTCCACCCTTTTCCGGGCGAGAACCACGGACTCGGACTCAGAGTACACTAATGGTTGTGATATAAACAATTTTAACACTCTCAGTAATATGCGCCACGCTTTGAAGCCACACCAATTAAGAACGACAAACACATTTCGGGAGAACATCCTCACAGTAACACAACATAAACGCAACACGACTAATACCCATAATCCTTTGTATTCATGACACAACCTGAATATATTTTACACCCCCGCGCCCCCAACGCCGCCCACCTTACCGACGCACGGGGGGGGGGGGGGAGGGGGGTGGCGGGGTTGGGGGTGTATAAAATAGTCAGGAAGTGTCACGAATACAAAGGATTATGGGTATTTGTTGTGTTGCGTTTATTTTGTGTTACTGTGAGGATGTTCTCCCGAAATGTGTTTGTCGTTCTTAACTGGTGTGGCTTCACAGCGTGGCGCATATTACTAAAAGTGTTAAAATTGTTTATATCACAACCATTAGTGTACTCTGTGTCACCCAGTATGCCTTGCAGTCGTGTGCGTGTGTCTGCGGAAGATAAATACTACATGATGCTGGACTGATGTAGAAGGCGACAAAGCCAATGGATTCAGAGCACGCCTTAAATTGTCATTCAAGTGAATAATAGCGTCTCCTAATAACTACTTCGCTTTGTGACACGGGTCTTAAATGGCTCTTTGAATGGCAAAGGATACCGATCCCAGAACCATTTATATCAAATGTCTCTTGATGGTTCAACCGCCACCCGCCCGAATCTAATTAAATTCTAATCTAATTAAAATAAATTTTTCCGTCATGTCAACCTCCCGACCACTCCGCGGATGAGACCGCAAACCGCGCATCTCCATCGCAAATCATTGTATTCTCTTTTTATTTACCATTTACACAACATGACGAAAAATTGGTTTTGCATAATAATGCGAAACAAAACGGCAGATAATGTGTGCTTATAGGTGCCATTTCGCGGTCCTTATACACACCACATTAATACCCGTATGTTGAAGAAGCACAGTACTTCTGACTACGGTAGCCGTAATGCTCCGACAATTCATAGCTTTACCAAAGTCAAACTAAAACCTTTTGTTGGATATTTGAGCGCCGTGTGTAATGTACTATAGTCTCAATGGAATGTTGGTGTTTTTTACTGGCGTCATCTTGCACTCTACACATATTTCTTATGTGTGATTGCCATCTTTTAGTCACAATTATTATTACACCATCTATCAAATAAAATAGCTTCGAGGTCGGTAAGCACAACCAGAATTATTCCCTACATTAGGCGCACCGGGTCATAAGGCGCAGGTAATGCAATAACGGACGCATTTTAATAACGTTTAATATTAACGTAGTTTGATCACGGTGGCAGAGGGGTTAGTGCGTCTGCCTCACAATACGAAGGTCCTGCAGTCCTGGGTTCAAATCCAGGCTCGGGATCTTTCATGTTCTCCCCGTGAACGCGTGGGTTCCCTCCGGCTTCCTCCCACTTCCAAAGACATGCACCTGGGGATAGGTTGATTGGCAACACTAAAACTGGCCCTAGTGTGTGAATGTGAGTGTGAATGTTGTCTGTCTATCTGTGTTGGCCCTGTGATGAGGTGGAGACTTGTCCAGGGTGTACCCCGCCTTCCGCCCGATTGTAGCTGAGATAGGCACCAGCGACCCCAAAGGGAATAAGTGGTAGAAAATCGATGGATGGAAAATAATGGGGCTTCACGGTGGCAGAGGGGTTAGTGCGTCTGACTCACAATACGAAGGTCCTGCAGTCCTGGGTTCAAATCCAGGCTCGGGATCTTTACGTGTGGAGTTTGCATGTTCTCCCCGTGAATGCGTGGGTTCACTCCGGGTACTCCGGCTTCCTCCCACTTCCAAAGACATGCACCTGGGGATAGGTTGATTGGCAACACTAAAACTGGCCCTAGTGTGTGAATGTGAGTGTGAATGTTGTCTGTCTATCTGTGTTGGCCCTGCGATGAGGTGGCGACTTGTCCAGGGTGTACCCCGCCTTCCGCCCGATTGTAGCTGAGATAGGCACCAGCGACCCCAAAAGGGAATAAGCGGTAGGAAATGGATGGATGGAAAATAATGGGGCTTCACGGTGGAAGAGGGGTTAGTGCGTCTGACTCACAATACGAAGGTCCTGCAGTCCTGGGTTCAAATCCAGGCTCGGGATCTTTCCGTGTGGAGTTTGCATGTTCTCCCCGTGAATGCGTGGGTTCCCTCCGGGTACTCCGGCTTCCTCCCACTTCCAAAGACATGCACCTGGATTGGCAACACTAAATTTGCCCTAGTGTGTGAATATGAGTGTGAATGTTGTCTGTCTATCTGTGTTGGCCCTGCGATGAGGTGGCGACTTGTCCAGGGTGTACCCCGCCTTCCGCCCGATTGTAGCTGAGATAGGCGCCAGCGACCCCAAAGGGAATAAGCGGTAGAAAATCGATGGATGGAAAATAATGGGGCTTCACGGTGGGACAGGGGTTAGTGCGTCCGCCTCACAACACGAAGGTCCTGCAGTCCTGGGTTCAAATCCAGGCTCGGGATCTTTCCGTGTGGAGTTTGCATGTCCTCGTGGGTTCCCTCCGGGTACTCCGGCTTCCTCCCACCTCCAAAGACATGCACCTGGGGATAGGTTGATTGGCAACACTAAAACTGGCCCTAGTGTGTGAATGTGAGTGTGAATGTTGTCTGTCTATCTGTGTTGGCCCTGCGATGAGGTGGCGACTTGTCCAGGGTGTACCCCGCCTTCCGCCCGATTGTAGCTGAGATAGGCGCCAGCGACCCCAAAAGGGAATAAGCGGTAGGAAATGGATGGATGGAAAATAATGGGGCTTCACGGTGGAAGAGGGGTTAGTGCGTCTGACTCACAATACGAAGGTCCTGCAGTCCTGGGTTCAAATCCAGGCTCGGGATCTTTCCGTGTGGAGTTTGCATGTTCTCCCCATGAATGCGTGGGTTCCCTCCAGGTACTCCGGCTTCCTCCCACTTCCAAAGACATGCACCTGGGGATAGGTTGATTGGCAACACTAAATTGGCCCTAGTGTGTGAATGTGAGTGTGAATGTTGTCTGTCTATCTGTGTTGGCCCTGCGAGGAGGTGGCGACTTGTCCAGGGTGTACCCCGCCTTCCGCCCGATTGTAGCTGAGATAGGCGCCAGCGACCCCAAAGGGAATAAGCGGTAGAAAATCGATGGATGGAAAATAATGGGGCTTCACGGTGGCAGAGGGGTTAGTGCGTCCAACTCACAATACGAAAGTCCTGCAGTCCTGGGTTCAAATCCAGGCTCGGGATCTTTCTGTGTGGAGTTTGCATGTTCTCCCCGTGAATGCGTGGGTTCACTCCGGGTACTCCGGCTTCCTCCCACTTCCAAAGACATGCACCTGGGGATAGGTTGATTGGCAACACTAAAACTGGCCCTAGTGTGTGAATGTGAGTGTGAATGTTGTCTGTCTATCTGTGTTGGCCCTGCGATGAGGTGGCGACTTGTCCAGGGTGTACCCCGCCTTCCGCCCGATTGTAGCTGAGATAGGCGCCAGCGACCCCAAAGGGAATAAGTGGTAGAAAATCGATGGATGGAAAATAATGGGGCTTCACGGTGGCAGAGGGGTTAGTGCGTCCGCCTCACAACACGAAGGTCCTGCAGTCCTGGGTTCAAATCCAGGCTTGGGATCTTTCCGTGTGGAGTTTGCATGTCCTCGTGGGTTCCCTCCGGGTACTCCGGCTTCCTCCCACTTCCAAAGACATGCACCTGGGGATAGGTTGATTGGCAACACTAAAACTGGCCCTAGTGTGTGAATGTGAGTGTGAATGTTGTCTGTCTATCTGTGTTGGCCCTGCGATGAGGTGGCGACTTGTCCAGGGTGTACCCCGCCTTCCGTCCGATTGTAGCTGAGATAGGCACCAGCGACCCCAAAAGGGAATAAGCGGTAGGAAATGGATGGATGGAAAATAATGGGGCTTCACGGTGGCAGAGGGGTTAGTGCGTCCGCCTCACAATACGAAGGTCCTGCAGTCCTGGGTTCAAATCCAGGCTCGGGATCTTTCCGTGTGGAGTTTGCATGTTCTCGTGGGTTCCCTCCGGGTACTCCGGCTTCCTCCCACTTCCAAAGACATGCACCTGGGGATAGGTTGATTGGCAACACTAAAACTGGCCCTAGTGTGTGAATGTGAGTGTGAATGTTGTCTATCTGTGTTGGCCCTGTGATGAGGTGGCGACTTGTCCAGGGTGTACCCCGCCTTCCGCCCGATTGTAGCTGAGATAGGCGCCAGCGACCCCAAAAGGGAATAAGCGGTAGGAAATGGATGGATGGATGTTTTATTTCTTTGGTTTTCGGCATTGGTTCTCTCATATTTGCCGAGAATTGCATTTCTTCTTTAGTTATGACGTCCTTAAAGTCAAATTGGGGATTAATGAGATCCTCAAACCGAGGAAAGCCGGACTTGTCTGTGATTGTTTGGTGTCCTGCAGACGTCTGTGACGCTTGAGGAGCGCGAGCGGACCTCCAGGATGGAGCAGCAGGAGCCACAGTCCCCCCACCTTAAAGAGGAAGACGACGATCCACAGCCTCCCCGCTTTAAAGAAGAAGAGGAAGAGTCACAGACTCCTCGCATTGAGGATATACAGTCCCTTCACGTAAAAGAGGAACTGGAGGATCCACAGCCCTCCTACGTCAAAGAGGAAGAGGAGGAACACC